>NW_015386219.1:47365-50647 GCF_001527695.2 Protobothrops mucrosquamatus | reverse complement strand
TAGTCAGCGATGGCGTCAGCTGACTATGCCGAGGCGCCGGCAACCACAGCCACTCGGTCTTGGAAGGGTTGAGCCTGAGTCTGTTTCTCCCCATCCAGACCCGTACGGCCTCCAGGCAACGGGCCATCACGTCAAGGGCATCGTTGGGGTGGCCCGGGGTGGAAATGTACAGCTGCGTATCGTCAGCGTACTGATGGAAATCCACCCCAAAGCCACGAATGATCTCCCCCAGCGGCTTTACATAAATATTGAACAATAGGGGGGAGAGGACTGACCCCTGAGGCACCCCACAAGTTAGGGGCCTAGGAGTCGACCTCTGTCCCCCTGTCCCCCTGGTCATTTGCATGCTCTTAGAGAGTCGTTGAGGCCACCTGGATGTCATCTATGTCAAAACTGAACAGCCCTCTCTAAACAGAGGGGGAGGGATAGGACACCATCTATCTCCAGTCTCTGTTGGAGTCCTTTCAGCGGTTCCAAGAAGGCTCCACGCCCATTTGCACCACTCAGGTGACCCCGAGGACATAGCTAAGCCTCCAGGTGGCCTCAACGACCCTCTAAGAGAAGGCAAATGACCAGCTGTCTGCAAGGAATATAAATCCTTCCATTCCCCACCATCCAGTCAGAGCTGAAGAAGCTTCTGGGATGAGAAGCAAAACATCTTCAAAGAAAAACAAGAAAGTCCAGTGGCCTCCTGAAAAAGCATCTTTGGGGTTCCCGTTGAGAAGCTAGTGTTACATCTGACTCTCCGTTCTTAAAGTTTCATCCCACTCATTGGAGACTTCCCCTCTGGATCAAGTGAGAATCAAATCCAAACCGTCTTCAGAAATCTGGAGACAGCTTTCGTGTCTCCTCTCAACCTTGTCTTTGCGAGCTAAACAACCACAACCACAAATCTTGTTTACTTGAAAAGGAACTCGCAGATAGAAGCTTTGAAAGGATGCCAGGGTCCGGCCATCAAATCTTTGGGGATATGTATCCACTCAGCAGCTTCTTCTGAGGTCCGGCCAAACCATGGTTTGTTGTCAGGAGAGCCTGTTGTGGTTGGCCTGAAGCGTCCTAAGATGCATTGTCGTTCTTTGAGGTGCGAAGGGAAGCAATCTTCAAATTGGAAGGAGATGACTATCCCCCAAGACTATCCTACTTCGTGCCGGTGGCATCCAGAGGCCAACTGAAGATGGGCTGGCAGGAAGTAAGAAGATTTGCAAGTAAAGCAGATAAAGTTGATGATCAGGAATAATCGTAATAATAATAATAATAATAATAATAATAATAATAATAATAATAATAATAATAATAATAATAATAATAATAATAATAATAATAATAATAATAATAATAATAATAAAAAAAAAAAGTTGGAAGGGACCTTGGAGGTCATCGAGTCCAACCCCCTGCTCAAGCAGGAACCCTACACCATTTCAGACAAATGGCTGTCCAGTCTCTTCTTAAAAACTTCCAGTGTTGGAGCATTCACAACTTCTGGAGGCAGGTTGTTCCACTGGTTAATTGTTCTAACTGTCAGGACGTTTCTCCTTAGTTCTAGGTTGCTTCTCTCCTTGATTAGTTTCCATCCGTTGCTTCTTGTCCTGCCTTCAGGCGCTTTGGAGAGTAGCTTGACTCCCTCTTCTTTGGGGCAGCCACTGAGATCCTGGAAGACTGCTATCGTGTCCCCCCTTGTCCTTCTCTTCATTAAACTAGACATACCCAATTCCAGCAACCGTTCCTTATATGTTTTAGCCTCCAGTCCCCTAATCATCTTTGTTGCTCTTCTCTGCACTCTTTCTAGAGTCTCAACATCTTTTTTACATCGTGGTGACCAAAACTGGATGCAGTATTCCAAGTGTGGCCTTACTAAGGCATTGTAAAGTGGTATTAATACTTCACGTGATCTTGATTCTATCCCTCTGTTAATTCAGCCCAGCACTGTGTTGGCCTTTTTGGCAGCTGCAGCATACGGCTGGCTCATATTTAAGTGATTGTCCACTAGGACTCCGAGATCCCTCTCACAGTTACTACTATTGAGACAATATCAATTGTGAATATGTACAGATGGCCCCTCTGTCTTTGGGCACTTGCAGAGTCCTGGATGCAGGGTCATGAAAGGACAGCAAGGACCACACCCAATGTCCTAACCCACCCGAGAACTTACGATATCTTTAGGGAAACACCCAAATGGGAACATGTTTAGCTACTTCTGCTTTCTCCCTTCTTATCTACAGTGTGGCAGACTTACTGGGTGAAATATTTATCTTATGCGTGTCAGCTTTGCTGGATGGGTTGCTTGTGTAATCAGAAAGAATAAATACAAGGATTTCTTGTCATTTAGAGGAGTCCGTCTCTATTCAGCTGAATAAAAACGTCAAGCTTGAAGGCAACTCCTGGTTTCCTGTATTTCTTTATCAAGCAAAACCTCAGAACCTGCCTATCAAAGTGGAAGCTCACAAATGTTTGATAAGCCATGACATCTCTCAGCATCCTGGGCCAATCTTGCTAGAATTTAGATGGTGTCACAGAGTGGCTGCAAAGAGTGGGACGTTTGGGAGTTGAAGTCCACCCAACGTAAAGTTGCTGAGGTTGAGAAACACTGCTCCAGAGCATGGACATGGGCAAACCATGGCTTCTGTATGACCTGTGGACTTCAACTCCCAGAATTCCTGAGCCAGCATGATATACTGTAATCAATCGATCGATTGCCCTCTGGAATGAGATATGTGGAGATTTCCCACAGAGGCTCACCTGAGGTGCTTTTGAGCAAGCAAGCTTGGCATCCATTCCTGCCTACCCCTTGTTGGAAGAAAAATCTTCATCAGGGTCCAGGCCAAGCCGGGAATGAATAAACATGGAGACCGCTTTAGAAAGAAGGTTGCAGTTTATTGAAGAGGAGAGCCAGACAGAAAGATGGCTCTCGGAAAAACTGACCACATGGAGCAGGGAGTGGTGGGTTTTTATACCTTCTGGGGCTCTTGGGATTGTTCCCTGTTCCCTGTTTGAGGCTTTGTATTTCCTATGTCATGAACTTTGACCTGAGTCTGAATGTGCCCTTTTGACATCTGTGGGTTAATCCTATTATGTCCTGTCTTAGAGTTTATAATAATAATAATAGTAAAGTTGGAAGGGACCTTGAAGGTCATCTAGTCCAACCCCCTGCTCAGGCAGGAAACCCTATACCATTTCGGACAAATGGCTGTCCAGTCTCTTCTTAAAAACTTCCAGTGTTGGAGCATTCACCGCTTCTGGAGGCAGGTTGTTCCACTGGTTAATTGTTCTCACTGTCAGGAAGTT
>NW_015386219.1:43825-45570 GCF_001527695.2 Protobothrops mucrosquamatus | reverse complement strand
TGATGAAGATGTTGAAGAGCACTGGGCCCAGAACAGAGCCTTGGGGCACCCCACTACACACTTCCCTCCATGTAGATGTGGTTCCATTGAGGACCACTCGCTGAGTACGGCCGGTCAGCCAGCTACGGATCCATCTGGTGGTGATGCTGTCTACCCCACATTTTTCTATCTTGTCAAGTAGTAGGTTGTGATGTACTTTGTCAAATGCCTTACTGAAGTCCAAGTAAATTATATCCACAGCATTCCTCTCATCCACTAATTTTGTCACTTGGTCAAAGAATGCAATAAGTTTGGGTGGGATATGTAGATTTTAAGGGTCTTTGTCTTCCTAATCTCTTCAACTTCTAGCTGGAGGGCTCCAATCTTCCTGAATGGATTATTACATCTGCATTTCTAAAAGCTGGTTTCTGCTGAGTGGTCTGGCTGGTGTGTGTGTGTGTGTGTGTGTGTGTGTGTGTAGAGGTTTCTGCCTTTTTAAAGATCTTCTCCATTATTCCTTTGGGGAAATATATTCTGCCTTTTTAATATCCCCCCAAATATTTCTTTCTCTGGATTCTTCTCACACCCTCCTACCACACAACCCTCACATCGGTCGACCCTGATTGAGAGGGATCTCGGAGTCCTAGTGGACAATCCCTTCAATAGGAGCCAACCGTGTGCTGCAACTGCCAAAAAGGCCAACACGGTGCTAGGCTGCATTAACAGAGGAATAGAATCAAAATCACCTGGAGCGTTAATACCACTTTACAAGGCCTTAGTAAGGCCACACCTGGAATAAGGCATCCAGTTTTGGTCACCACGATGTAAAAAAGATGTTGAGACTCTACAAAGAGTACAGAGAAGAGCAACAAAGATGATCAGGGGACTGGAGGCTAAAACATATGAAGAACGGTTGCTGGAATTGGGTTTGTCTACCCGTAGTTAAGTGTTGGGGCTGACACAAAAGATCCCCAATTGATGTCCACCTTCAGCCACAAAAGCTTCTTAGGAGATAATAACAACAATAATAATAATGATAAAGTTGGAAGGGACCTTCGAGGTCATCTAGTCCAACCCCCTGCTCAGGCAGGAAATCCTATACCATTTCAGACAGATTTCTGGCCACTTATTTGCTTTCAGCCCCACCTACCCCACAAGTTTGCTGTGCTTAAGGGGGTGGGGGAGAAATACACTATCTAGGGCAGGGGTCCCCAACCCCCCTAGTGACTTATGTCCGTTTTTCACACTTACGACCGCTGCAGCCTCCCCGTGGTCATGTGATCAAAATTCAGACGCTTGGCAACTGACTCGTATTTATGACGGCTGCATTGTCCCCCGGGGGGCCTTGTGATCCCCTTTTTGCGACCTTCTGAAAAGTAAAGTCAATGGGGAAGCCTGATTCACTTAACAACCGTGTTCCGAATTGCAGTGATTCGCTTAACGACCGTGGCCAGAAAAGTCGTAAAATGGGGCTTAAAACTCACTTAACCAGTGTCTCACTTGGCAGCAGCAATTTTGGGCTCGTGGTCGTTAAGTCGAGGACTACCTGTACTAAAATGGAATTGCAACCGGTAATCCAAAGATTGAAGATTTCCCCCGCACACACACACCAGCTGCCATAAGAGAAACCACAACTGAACACGGATTTTAGGAGGATTCCAGAAATTTATTTCATTGTAGTTTTCCAGTTTTTCTTTATTTGGAATTTCTGGGGGCGAGGGGAGAACAAAGGCGAGACGGTGTCCTTTCTTATACAGAGAGCTCAA
>NW_015386219.1:36686-40128 GCF_001527695.2 Protobothrops mucrosquamatus | reverse complement strand
TGCAAGTTCAGTTAATTATTTCTGATTCTTTTCCGGGTAAATATCAATATTTGTCGTTTTTACAGCCACTTGGGTTAATGTGTGTCAGGTGCCAAGGAAACCAGCTCCCGGGGCCAGGGAATCGCCCCAATGGCTGCTATCATTGGGCAAATGATCAAACCCAGAGAGAGCCAGAAGGGGATCACGTGGACCCCGGGGGACGCTGCAACCGTCATAAAGACACGCCAGTTGCCAAGCGCCTGAATTTTTGATCACGTGGCCGCGGGGGGATGCTGCAAGAGCCGTCCATGTGAAAAACGACCCGAAGTCGCTTTTTTCAGCGCAAGGGCGAACGGTTGTAAATTGAGGACCGCTTGCGTCTTAAGAGAGAAACACAGCTCTAGAGGCTTTGCGGAGAGGAAAGGGACAAAGGCTGGGCTCAGAGGCAGTGGGGCACATTGGTTAAAGCTGGATCTTGCCCAGGAGCCAAAAATCAACACTGCATCCAGTTTTGGTCACCACGATGTAAAAAAGATGTTGAGACTCTAGAAAGAGTGCAGAGAAGAGCAACAAAGATGATTAGGGGACTGGAGGCTAAAACATACAAGGAAAGGCTGCTGGAATTGGGTATGTCTAGTTCAGGGTTAGGCAACTTTGGCTCTTTTATGACTCGTGGACTTCAACTCCCAGAATTCCTGAGCCAGCCATGCTGAGGGGAAAGGGAGAGGTTTCCAAGCTGAGCCATGCCGGTTCAGGAATTCTGGGAGTTGAAGTCCACGAGTCATAAAAGAGCCAAGGTTGCCTACCCCTAGCCTAGTTTAATGAAGAGAAGGATTAAGGGTGACATGATAGCACCCTTCCAATCTCTCAGGGGCTGCCCCAAAGAAGAGGGAGTCAAGCTCTTCTCCAAAGCACCTGAAGGCAGGACAAGAAGCAACGGATGGAGAAACTAATCAAGGAGAGAAGCAACCTAGAACTAAGGAGAAACTTCCTGACAGTGAGAACAATTAACCAGTGGAACAACCTGCCTCCAGAAGTGGTGAATGCTCCCAACACTGGAAGTTTTTAAGAAGAGACTGGACAGCCATTTGTCTGAAATGGTATAGGGTTTCCTGCCTGAGCAGGGGGTTGGACTAGATGACCTCTAAGGTCCCTTCCAACTTCTCCTCCTCCTCCTCCTCCTCCTCCTCCTCCTCCTCCNAGAAAGCCTTTTCAAACCCCTTCTTCTTCTTCTTTTTGAAAAAATATATTTTATTGATTTTTTTTTAGCATAAACACCTTAATATTTGATCAACAGCTTGTTCTCTGGGCTTATATTTGCAAAATAATCACTAACAATCAGTTTCTATATTCCAAAGTCCACCTAATAACTTTGCTGGATTTTCTCTTTGCCAACTTTAGATGAATACAATTCTTATTAATTTGATAAGCAACAATCCAATACGAAGATTTTTCTAAAATTTCTATCGATAAGAATAATATGGGTTGCAAAGGCTTTATAGAGATGCGGACTGCTTTGGATTTGGATTTTTAAGAGGTGTTATTAGGATAAGATTTAGAATTTAGTATTGAAATATAGTAAGAATATATTCTTTGGAATAATAGATCTTTCTTCTTTTCTCTTTCCTCTCTTTGGTCTGTTTCTGTCTTTTTTATTATTATTATTTTTTCTATTGTCTTATGTTTTTTTATTATTAGGCATGATAATTAATTTGTGGAGGTATAATGAGAAAAAGATTGTAATAATGGAAGAGATGAAACTAACAAATGAAGAATTACTGAATAAGAAACAGAATATAGTTAAGAAATGTAAGAATGTAATGATGGAAATAATATGTTTAAAAAGAGAAGTTAGGGACATCCATATGGTAAATAATATGTTTGTTTTCAGCTAAATTGAATATGGTATTTGGAAATTAATAATAGCTGAAAACAGGACTTTGATTTATATAAGTAATGGGTTGCAGATAACTTTTATTGATTAATGGAATTTTTATTTAGGAATGTATTAACAAATGAATTTTACTTAGAAATGTATTAATTTGACTATATTATGTTAATTGAGAGAGAGGGAAATTTTAAGGAGTATTATTTGAGCCGTATATTTATGATGTTATTGTATTCAACTGATTACCCTATCTCCACATTGGCTCTTAAGTTTCTTGGTGCAAAAACGGAAAAAGCAATAAAATTGTTTGGGGAAAAAAAAGAATAATCACGTCAATATCGTGCTTCTTTTCTATCTGATGATCATTTTGGTTGCCTCCTCATAAATCCCGTTGACAGTTCTTATTTAAATTTGTTTTCCCTACAATGTTCAAAACGTTCTTACTGGTTAAGATTTTCTCAAGGTTTATTACATTTAAGTATTTAAATCTATTTTTCAAGTCTTAAAAAGTAAGTAAAGAAGAAGACACATACAAAAAAGAAAGAAAGAAAGAAGAGAGAGAAAAGAAAAAAAATGGGAGAGAAGAACGAGAAAACAATATAGTACTATATAATATAATATACAACCCCCTTCTGTATGTTGTACATTTGTACGTTTATATTTTTGTAACCTTTTGTGTATATAGTTTTATCTTTCAGGAATTTCATTTTTAACATGTGCCAAGTGTGCCCACAGTAAAAAAAAAAAAAAAAAATGACCGCAAAGGTTATCTTATCTTTTAATATTGTAAGCTGCCCAGAGTTACCTCAAAGTAAGGTGGGCAGACAATAAATTTAATAAATAAGAAAATAAATTCTGTGGATTGTTGTTGTTGTTTTTCATCCTGGCACTGCCCAAGTCAGCCAGGCTGGGCCACTGGATTAGTGGGGTTGAGGTTCCAGATAAGGACGGTATTTGCTCTACTACCGGTTTGCGGGCACTTAAGGCATCAGGCTTGTCAGATGCTATATTTTTTCTATCCTGCTCTATGGAGTAGAGAGTTGGTCTCTGACAGAAGGCCACCTGAAGAGACTAGAAGCATTTGAGATGTGGATTGACAGGCGGCTGTTACGTAGAAGCTGGGTTGACAAGATCAGAAATGAGGAGGGGATAAGCCGCCTGGGAAAGCCCAGGGAAATCATCACAACAATTAAAAAACAAAAATTAGAATATTTCGGACATGCGATGCGACACCCAGAAAAATACGGCCTACTCCATTTAATCCTCCAGGGAAAGATTGAAGGCAAACGAGGTCCAGGCAGAAGAAGAACATCGTGGCTTCAAAATCTAAGGGACCGGTTTGGACAAAACTCAGCAGCACTTTTTCGTGCGGCTGCTGGTAAAAACAGGATCGCCAACATGGTCGCCAACGTCCGATAACGGATATGGCAGAAGAAGAAGAAGAAGAAGAAGAAGAAGAAGAAGAAGAAGAAGAAGAAGAAGAAGAAGAAGAAGAAGAAGAAGAAGAAGAAGAAGAAGAAGAAGAAGAAGAAGAAGAAGAAGAAGAAGAAGAAGAAGAAGAAGAAGAAGAAGAAG
>NW_015386219.1:33528-36586 GCF_001527695.2 Protobothrops mucrosquamatus | reverse complement strand
CCCTAGAACAGAAACCCAGAGACCAGTGTGAAAGGTCAAGTTGGGTCAAAAAAGTCACAATGGCAGCCATCATGATGCGGTTGAACCTCTGCCTGCAGCCATCATGGATTTTTTTTTTCAATTATAGCGAGGTTTCTCCATCCCGGCTGCTTTAAGACATGTGGAGTTCAACTCCCAGAATTCCACAGCCAGCCATGTTGGCTGGGGAATTCTGGGAGTTGAAGTCCACACAATCTTAAGATTGCTAACACAGGTCTTTGGAGCTGTTCAAAGGTCCCTGGGCTCATCTAAGACAGGGGTCTTCAAACTTGGCCCTTTTATGACTTGTGGACCAACTCCCAGAATTCTGGGAGTTGAAGTCCACCAGTCATAAAAGGGCCAAGTTTGAAGACCCCCTGAATTAATCAGTGGAGCAATCTGCCTCCAGAAGCAGTGAATGCTCCAACACTGGAAGTTTTTAAGAAGAGACTGGACAGCCGTTTGTCTGAAATGGTATAGGGTTTCCTGCCTGAGCAGGGGGTTGGACTAGATAACCTCCAAGGTCCCTTCCAGCTCTATTCTATTCTATTCTATCTTGGGGCAGAATGTCAGCCATTCACAAGTTAAGTACCCTTCCACCCTCCCCAAAAAAACCCACAATTCATACACTTGGCCTCCAGCCTCTCAAGTGCAACAGCCTATCCTCTGCCATTTAGAAAATAGAATAACAGAACCGGAAGGGACCTTGGAGGTCATCTAGTCCAGCCCCCTGCTCAGGCAGGAAACCCTATACCGTTTCAGGCAAATGGTCGTTCCCATCTCTTCTTAAAAACTTTCAGTGTTTTTAAGTTTCCGTTTCTTTGAACTGAACCCTCTTCCCAGCGTGTGGAATACAGGCAGTCTTCGACTTTACAGCCACTGTTTAGCCCCAAATTTCTGTCGCTAAGCAGTTGCTGCGCTGTTGCCCTGTTTTACGACCCGGCTTGCCATAGTTCTTAAGTGAAACACTGCAGGGGTTCAATCAATCTGGCTTTTCCATTGGTCTTGCTTGTCAGAAGGTGGCAAAAGGGGATCACAGGACCCCGGGGGATGCTGCGACCGTCATAAACACGAGTCAGTCACCAAGGGTCTATTATCATGGGGAGGCTGCGACAGTTGTAAATATGCAAAACGGTCCTAAGTCATTTTTTTTAGTGGCGTTGTAACCGTGAACCGTCACTAAACGAACTGTGGTAAGTTGAGGACTACCTGTAACGGCCGTTCTGCTGGAGAAATGTTGAGATCTGTAGTTCCGCCCCAAATGGAGTTGCAGCCGATGGGAGAAGAGGCGGAAAAAGAATATCACTTACCGGTGAAGCTTGGAGCCATTCCTCAATCAGGTTTCTGTTATCTTTACGAACCCCTCTGGTTGAGTTTTGGGTGGGGTACTCGGGGTCTGGCGTGCCTTGAGGGGTCATGTATTTCCTGCCCCCACCCAGGACCACCTGCCAAGGGAAGGAGAGTGTGCAGAAAACATTATTTCCTGGGGCCCTTGGTGTTCTCTGAGTTGGGTGGTTTTCTTGCAGACGTTTCATGNGCTTGGAAACCTCTCCCTTTCCCCTCAGCACGGCTGGCTCAGGAATTCTGGGAGTTGAAGTCCACGAGTCATAAAGCGGCCTAGGCCTAGGGCAGGGGTGGGTAACCTTGGCTCTTTTATGACTGTGGACTTCAACTCCCAGAATTCCTGAGCCAGCCACGCTGAGGGGAAAGGGAGAGGTTTCCAAGCTGAGCCATGTTGGCTCAGGAATTCTGGGAGCTGAAGTCCGCGAGTCATGAAGGGGCCATAGTTCCCCCATGCTGGCTCAGGAATTCTGGGAGTTGAAGTTGAGTCATGAAGGGGCCATAATTCCCCCATGCTGGCTCAGGAATTCTGGGAGTTGAAGTCCGCAAGTCATAAAGGGGGCCATAGTTCCCCCATGCTGGCTCAGGAATTCTGGGAGTTGAAGTCCGCAAGTCATAAAGGGGGCCATAGTTCCCCCATGCTGGCTCAGGAATTATGGGAGTTGAAGTCCGCAAGTTATGAAGGGGTCATAGTTCCCCCATGCTGGCTCAGGAATTCTGGGAGTTGAAGTCCACGAGTCATAAAGGGGTCCATAGTTCCCTCATGCTGGCTGAGGAATTCTGGGAGTTGAAGTCCACGAGTCATAAAAGAGCTCAGGTTGCCTACCCCTGGCCTAGGTTGAACGTCCAGGGTTCAAACCACTCAGAGAGCTGCAATCACCTCACACGTGTTGCAAGATCGGATAAAGACATTCTGGCTGCATTCATACGACATGCTTGGTTGGTGATATCTGAGTTAGCTTTTGGGTGGGTTCTACCCAAAGCACAAATCCACGCCATTTGCTTTTTTTATGATTCAATTCAAGCTTGGGGAATTAACTAGAAAGGAGGAGGAATTTTTTAACGGCCTTCTCCTGTTCTTCAATCAAACCCAAATGTTTTGAATTGCAAATTTTGAGATGGGGGTTAAATTGCACGTCAGAATGCTGCTGTTTAAAACTTTCTCTCTAGAGCTGGACAGGGAAGTCCTTTCTTCCCCCTGTGTAACGTCACAGCAACAAACACACACACACACACAATCTGAAATTGTGAGCAGCCTGAGAAGGACCCTCTCTTTGTAACCAGCTTCTCCAGGATCTGTAAACTGAGATTAATAACTTTCCTTCCGAAGCCACTCACAGCCATTAAGGGGGGGGGGGCAACACACACAGTGGGCAGGTGTGTGTGTATGTGTGTGTGTGGGGGGGAAATAAGCATTTTGAATCTTTACCCATAAGACGACGAACTTTCGGGTCACTGGCAGCTTGCAAGAGGTCAATTCGATTCCAAACATACTTGTTACCCTAGAACAGAAACCCAGAGACCAGTGTGAAAGGTCAAGTTGGGTCAAAAAAGTCACAATGGCAGCCATCATGATGCGGTTGAACCTCTGCCTGCAGCCATCATGGATTTTTTTTTTCAATTATAGCGAGGTTTCTCCATCCCGGCTGCTTTAAGACATGTGGAGTTCAACTCCCAGAATTCCACAGCCAGCCATGTT
>NW_015386219.1:27647-31857 GCF_001527695.2 Protobothrops mucrosquamatus | reverse complement strand
GAGGAGGAGGAGGAGGAGGAGGAGGAGGAGGAGGAGGAGGAGGAGGTGGTGGTGGTGGTGATTGACAACGGTGGGGCCCTTGGTGCTCTCTGAGCTTGGTTGTTACTTGCAGACATTTCATTGCCTGACTGGGCAACATCATCAGTGTTACTCTGGACCAGCACTAATCAGGCCTAGCACTGATGATGTAACCTATTCAGGTAACGAAACGTCTCCAAGAAAACAGCCAAGCCCCAGAGACCACCTCATTCAGCCCCGAGCTACAAATATTCTCCTTTATTGGTACATCATTTGTATTATGCACACAGCAGAAAGTCGATAAGCGTAAAACACGAGGCTATGAACCTTTGTCCGCTACGTTCCCCGTTTCTGGTGAAGCGGGAGTTGGCTTATCTTATTACTGAATACATATTGCCCCTTCTACTTATTCTCCCAAGTGCTCTCGAAGTAGCTGGAAAGAGTTTAAAAAACAGGAAGTGTCATAAAACGGACCGAGTAAACGTCAGAGAACCAACACCATGATAATGATTGACAGGTATTGGCTTCGTGGGAAAGGTGCGGTTTTTCTCTCTTGTTTTAAACTGCAGGTAGTCCTCAACTTACAACGGTTCCCTTAGTGACCGAAGTTACGACGGCCCTGAAAAAAAAGGGACTTATGGCCATTTTTCACACTTACGACCACTACTACAGCATCCCCACAGTCATGTTATTCACATTCGGATGCTTGACAACGGACTCGTATTTATGACGGTCGCAGACTCCCGGGGGTCACGTGATTCTCCTTTTTGCGACCTTTGGACAAGCCAACTCCAACGGGGAAGCCTGATTCGCTTAACAACCGTGCGACAAACGTAACCACGATTCGCTTAGCAAATGTGGCAAGAAGTAAAATGGGGCGAAACTCACTTCGCAAATGTCTCGCTTAGCAACATAAATTTCGGGGGTCCGTTCTGGTCGTAAGTCGAGGACTACCTGTATGTTTTCAGAGCAGCTCCTGGAGCTGCTGAATGTCCTGCAAAGAAGGCTGATGGGTTTTCCAACTCTTCCCAACTGACCGTGAGGTCCACGTTTTCGAGGAGTTGCAGGGCGATGTCCTTGCAGCCCCCCGCCAGTGCCGACTGGGGCAGGCTGGCGTCGCTATACCAGTTCCGGTTCACCACGTGGGCGTAATTCCCCGCTGGGGAGGCGTGCTGGACTCGTGTGGTGGTCACAATCCCCACGGACTTTCCTGCAGCCATGGAAGAAGAAAGGGAGAAAGGAAGGGCCGTTCAATCAGCCTGAAAGAGGAGTGACACGTGCGAAAGCCATCAGAATTAGAATTAGAATTAGAATTAGAATTAGAATTAGAATTAGAATTAGAATTAGAATTAGAATTTAGAATTAGAATTAGAATTAGAATTAGAATTAGAATTAGAATTAGAATTAGAGTTGGAAGGGACCTTGTAGGAGGATTGGGATCGGGACTGGGACTGGTTTTGAGATTGGGATTGGTTTTGGTTTTGGTTTTGGGATTGGTTTTGGGATTGGGATTGGGATTGAGATTGAGATTGGGATTGGTTTTGAGATTGGGATTGGTTTTGGGATTGATTTTGAGATTGGGATTGGGATTGGGATTGGTTTTAGGATTGGGATTGGGATTGGTTTTGGGATTGGGATTGATTTTGAGATTGGGATTGGGATTGGTTTTGGAATTGGGATTGGGATTGGTTTTAGGATTGGGATTGGGATTGGTTTTCGTTTTGGGATTGGGATTGGTTTTGGGATTGGGATTGATTTTGAGATTGGGATTGATTTTGGGATTGGGATTGGTTTTGGGATTGAGATTGATTTTGGGATTGGGATTGGGATTGAAATTAAGATTGAAATTGAGATTGGGATTCGGTTTAGGTTTGGGTTTGAGATTGAGATTAGGATTGGGATTGGGATTGGGATTTGGATTGAGATTGAGACTGAAATTGAGATTGAAATTCAAACTGAAATTGATACATTTCTTCTAAAACCACCCGCCTCCAATTTCCCACTTCCCACCCTCTCGTCCTTACCAGCCAGCTGAGCCCGCTTCAGGACCGATACGACTTCATTGCCGGCTGTCGTGTTGCACTGATTGTACCGGGCAGCGGCACTCAGTCCAATGGTGCCGTAGTTGCCCTTCACCCCACAGAGGTAGGCAGTGGCCGTTCCTGCGCTGTCGGGCACTTGCCGGTCCACGTTGTAGGTCTGCAGAAAGCAAGAGGAACAGCTGGGAGAAAGTCCCGAGTATTCATCTTCCCAGGATCTCAAATCAGCTTCTGGGGGACGGTCCGGGATGGGGGTTGAAGAAAGACCAGCCCTGCTGTTGGGTACAAGAGGCCCAAGCAGACCCTGTTCCAACCGGCTGCCTCTCCTTGATGGGTTCGGAAAAACTGCAGAATACAGGGAGTCCTCAACGTACGACTGCAATCGAGCCCGACATTTCCGTTGCTAAACGAGACAGTTGTTAAGTGAGCTTTGCCCCATTTTATATTTTTTTTATAGTTTTTATTAGTTTTAATATAAAAATCAAAAATACAAAAAGCAAATAGTAGGGGGGGAAAGAGAGGGAAAGGGGAACGGAGAAGTGTAGGAAAAAAAGGGAGGTGCAGGTCGCAAAAGGGGATTACGTGTCTCCGGGATGCAGCGACTATCGTAACTATGAATCAGTTACAGAGGGCCTGACTCTTGATCACGTGACCATGGGGATGCGGCAACGGTCGTTAAGTGTAAAAAACTCACTCGCAACTCACTCTTTTCAGTGCCGTTGTAACTAAGGGCACTAAACAAACCGTTGTAAGTTGAGGACTAACTGTAGGAACTCTTTGGATCATGACGATTTGAATCGCTGGCTGCAACTGGCAACGGTTCTGGGCCTAACCCAGACTGCAGGCTGCCGTTCAACAGGTGGCAAACCGTCTCCTCAGCGTGCTTTCACAATCGGATGCCAGAAAATTCATCCTTAAGAGGCACAGTCGTTAAATGAAGCATTAGGTGACCGCCCCAATTTCATGATCCCTTTTTGCCACCGTCATTATGTGAATCACTGCGGTCGTTAAGCGAGTCATCACACGGTCGACAATTTGCGACATTCTCGGGCCATTTCCACACCGACTTTGCGGGCTGGAAACCCCCCTGGGAAGGTCACAAACGGAGACGTTGAGATGGTCATAAATGCGACTGTCACTTTTTTCAGCGCTGTCGTAATCTCAATCGCCGAGTGGACGGTCGTAAAACGAGGACTGCCTTTATTTGACTCTGCCTTGAATCTGGTTTTGAAACCCCTTCTCATCTACCCGAAGTGCTCACGGAGGCACTTTGGTTTTGAGATTCCGGACCCAAGGGGCATGGAAAAAGTGAGGACCCTCCTCCCAACTGCGACCCGTGCACAGGCTTCCCCTGTTGAATGGCCACCTAAAGCCCCAGGAGCCTTGGCGGGCAGGGAAAGACGAGAGGCCATCCACTAGGCAAACGACTCAGAGTTCCAGGATCAGACGGACAAAAGCCTGGGCTTCTTCCTACCTTGGAAAGCGCCACGTACGGAAAAGAGTCCATACTTAGCGGTGATTCGGGAGACGGCGGATTCTGCATGTGCCCCTTCAGGATGCGGGTGGCCGTGATGGTGGGAACGCCCATCCCTGCCAAGGGAGAGAAACTCGGCATGAGAAAACCTGCACGGCTGAATGAGATCCTCCTTTGGAGTTTCTGGAGATGCTCAAGTCATCCAGATCGTGGTTTGTCCCAAAAGTGCTTTTTTCAAGGAGGCAACTGGACTTTCCTTGTTTTTCCTTTGAAGACGTTTCGCTTCTCATCCCAGAAGCTTCTTCAGCTCTGACCGGATGGTGGGGAATGGAAGGATTTATACTCCTTGCAGACGGCTGGTCATTTGCCTTTTTTAAGAGAGCCATTAAGGCCACTTGGAGGTTTATCTGTGTCCTCAGGGTCACCTGAGTGATGCAAATGGGTGTGGAGCCTTCCTGGAACTGCTGAAAGGACTCTGTGGTAGACTGGATGACAACACACACACAACTTCTGGAGGCAAGCCATTCCTCTGATTAAGTATTCTCACTCCCAGGCAATTTCTCCTTAGTTCTAAGTTGCTTCTCTCCTTGATTCGTTTCCATTCGTTGCTTCTTGTCCTGCCTTCAGGCGCCTTGGAGAAGAGCTTGACTCCCTCTTCTTTGGGGCAGCCCCTCAAACA
>NW_015386219.1:23409-24963 GCF_001527695.2 Protobothrops mucrosquamatus | reverse complement strand
AGAATTCCCCATCTCACATTTGTGGCCTTCAACTCCCAGAATTCCCCATCTCACATTTGCGGCCTTCAACTCCCAGAATTCCCCATCTCACATTTGTGGCCTTCAACTCCCAGAATTCCCCATCTCACATTTGTGGCCTTCAACTCCCAGAATTCCCCATCTCACATTTGTGGCCTTCAACTCCCAGAAGTCCCCAGCACACATTTGTGGCCTTCAACTCCCAGAACGTCCGGGAGAGGTTGGGTAATTGTGGGAGTCAAAGTCCACCCATCTTAAAGTTCTCCAGGTTGAGAAGCTACTGCTGTACACAGGCAGTCCTCAACTTACAACAGTTCCTTTAGTGACCGTTCAAAGTTACAAAGGCACTGAAAAAAGTGAGTTATGACTGTTTTTCACACTTAACGACCGTTGCAGCAACCCCACAGTCACATGATCAGAATCCAGATGCTTGGCTACTGACTCACATTTAGGACGGTTGCAGTGTCCCCCGGGGTCACGTGATCCGCTTTTGCAAGCCCAAATTTCCATTGCTAAGCGAGGTCATTGTTAAATTGTTAAGAGTTTTGCCCCATTTTACAGGGTTTTTTGCCACCGTTGTTAAGTGGTTAAGTTAGCAACACCATCGTTAAGTGAATCTGGCTTCCCTATTAGCTTTGCTTGTCAGAAGGTCGCAAAAGGGGATCACGTGATCCCGGGACTCTGCAACCGTCATAAATGTGAGTCAGTTGTCAAACGTCTGAATTTGGATCACGTGACCACGGGGGTGCTGCCAACGGTCGTTAAGTGTGAAGAACTTAAGTCATAAGCCCCTTTTTTCAGTGCCGTTGTAATTTCGAACAGCCACTAAGCGAAATGTCGTAAGTCGAGGACTACCCTGTATTTCTTTATTCAACTTAAAGACTGTTCGTCTCACTCCCAGCGTGACTTTGTCTTCCATTCTGTAAAGTGGACACAGCATCAATTTGACTGGACCAAAGTGTTGGGGTTAATAGTAATAATAATAAAGTTGGAAGGGATCTTGGAAGTCATCTAGTCCAACCCCCTGCTCAGGCAGGAAACCCTATACCATTTCAGACAAATGGCTGTCTAGTCTCTTCTTCAAAACTTCCAGTGTTGGAGCATTCACCGCTTCTGGAGGCAGGTTGTTCCACTGGTTAATTGTTCTCACTGTCAAGAAGTTTCTCCTTAGTTCTAGGTTGCTTCTCTCCTTGATGAGTTTCCATCCATTGCTTCTCGTCCTGCCTTCAGGCACCTTGGAAAATAGCTTGACTCCCTCTTCTTTGGGGCAGCCCCTGAGATACTGGAACACTGCTATCGTGTCCCCCCTCGTCCTTCTCTTCATTAAACTACACATCCCCAATTCCAGCAACCGTTCCTTATATGTTTTAGCCTCCAGTCCCCTAATCATCTTTGTTGCTCTTCTCTGTACTCTTTCTAGAGTCTCAGCATCTTTTTTACATTGTGGTGACCAAAACTGGATGCAGTATTCCAAGTGTGGCCTTACCAAGGCATTGTAAAGTGGTATTAATACTTCACGTGATCTTGATTCTATCC
>NW_015386219.1:18615-23041 GCF_001527695.2 Protobothrops mucrosquamatus | reverse complement strand
ATGTTTTAGCCTCCAGTCCCCTAATCATCTTTGTTGCTCTTCTCTGTACTCTTTCTAGAGTCTCAGCATCTTTTTTACATTGTGGTGACCAAAACTGGATGCAGTATTCCAAGTGTGGCCTTACCAAGGCATTGTAAAGTGGTATTAATACTTCACGTGATCTTGATTCTATCCCTCTGTTAATGCAGCCTAGCACTGTCTTGGTTTGTGAGTTTTTCTATTGAAATCCTCCATCTGAAGCCGCTCATAATTAAGCATAATTCTTTATTTGCAACTGTTCTCCTGTGCCCTCAACTCTCACCCCCACCCCCATCGTGAGGATCAGCGTATTGCCAGGAAAAAAAACATCGCACAATCCTCAGGCATTGCCAACCTGTGATCTAAATTCACAACCTCTTAGATCTGCCCTTATTATATTTACACACTCCCTTAATGAGCATCAGCTCCCAGGGTGTTTTTTTACGCAATTAAGAGCAAACACGCATTAAAATCCGACAAAGCAAAATGTAGTAAAATCAACCAAGAAAAGGTGGATTTTTTAAAAAAAATAGGACCTTTGTTCTCGCTGTTGATTTTAATTATTCTGAGATGGGCGACTCTACCAATCTAAATTAACAAATGAAACGGAGACATAAATTACTGGGAATTTCGGCTGGCTGGACCGATTTGAGGAGCTCAAAATAAAACCCTGTGAAAGGAAAAACATATCGATAACTATTTAATGAGTGGTCTAATTAATCATACTTTAGATTTGAACTTGCTAACAAGCACTTGGCTATCGCTTGCTGTGGACCTTCAGTAGGAAATGGTGATGGCTTGGGGTCGACACACATTTCGTCATAAAAACGGAACATAGGAAAAGAATGTATGAGAAAAGAGGAATGCCTTAGAATAGAATAGAGCTTGAAAGAATCTTAGAGGTCTTCTAGTCCAGCCCCCCACTCAAGCAGGAGAACCTATACTATCTCAGACAAGTGACTGTCTAGCCTCTCCTTAAAAATCTCCAGTGATGGAGCGCCCACAATTTCTGGTGGCAAGCTGTTCCACTGGTTGATTGTCCTCACTGTCAGGAAGTTTCTCCTTAATTCCAGGTTGCTTCTCTCCTTGATCAGTTTCCAACCATTGTTTCTTGTCCTTCCCTCTGGTGCTTTGGAGAATAGTTGGACACCCCCTTCTTTGTGGCAGCCCCTCAAATATTGGAACACTGCTATCATGTCGCCCCTGTTTCTTCTTTTCTTTAGACTAGCCCAGCAGTAGGCAATCTTGGCTCTTTTATGACTTGTGGACTTCAACTCCCAGAATTCCTGAACCAGTATGGCTCAGCTTGGAAACCTCTCCCTTTCCCCTCAGCATGGCTGGCTCAGGAATTCTGGGAGTTGAAGTCCACGAGTCATAAAAGAGCCAAGGTTGCCTACCCCTGGGCTAGCCAAGCCTAAGTCCTGCAGCCGTTCTTCGTATGTTTTGGTCTCCAGGCCTTGGATCATCTTAGTGGCTCTTCTCTGAACTTTCTCCAAACTCTCAAACTCTTTTTTGTGACATGGTGATCAAAATTGGCTGCAGTATTCCAGGTGTGACCTTACTAGGGTTTTACAAAGAGGTACTCATACTTCACATGATCTTGACTCTATGCCTCTGTTTATACAACCCAGGATTGTATTAGCTTTTTTGGCTGCTGCTGCACACGGCTGGATCGTAGTCTAGTGATTGTCCACTAGGACTCCAAGGTCCCTCTCACAGTTACGGTTTTTGCTATCGGGTACAACTTCTGCAATGACATGTGTAGAAAACGGAAGTGGGGTAGGTACTGGTTAGAACAAGGACAGGGTAGAACAGGGAAGTGGCTTGATAACCAGGACAACAGAAGAAGAATAAGGAACTAACCCAGCGGTGAGTTCCAGGAAGAGGGAGCTGGCCCGGAGGTCAGTTCCGGGAAGAGGGAAGTAGCAAACGGAAGCGTTGCAGAAAGTCATACAATGATGGTTTTAACAAGAAAAGGGGAATGGGGTGGCTATTGGGTAACACCAGAATGTCAGGGGTGGGCCCAGTGCTCAGGTATAAAGCCTGCCTCAAAGATGGGGGTGTGGCCACCTGCCCACAGCCGTCACACTTTATGACGGCTGTCCATGTGGTCCTTATTGCGATAAGTTGTTGAAACGTAAGTGCTGATTTTGTGTGTTAAATTGAAATAGACCTCTGGATCCTAAAGTGAGAATTTCGTTGGGCGTGGTCTCTTGTTTCTCTTTAACCAGTTTTCCCCCTGACGGTTTTGGTGTGTTGGCCAGGATTCGAACCCAGGTCGCAAGAATGGGAATCTTGCCAGCGGCAAATATTCATTGGTGAAAGAGCTTATTTTTTTTTACTGCATGTTTTTATTTACTGCAGTACTGCACTTTGGCCTGGAGACCAAGCGTGCCTGTTGGTTGGGATCTCGGGTGACCAGAAGGAGGTCAAAAAAGTCAAAATGGCCACTTCACTAGTACAATTGAAAACCTGCCCCCTCACGGCTCCCATCTTGAAACCCCCCCCCCATAAAAAAAATCAAGCAGAGTTTCAATTGCATTATTTCAGCCACCACCCCACATTTTTGACATAGCCAACGGACACAAGAACTAGTAATATTTCCATTTTACAGATGGGAACACTAAGGCAGTGAATTGGTGTCTGCTGGACCGATCCTTCCTTTTGCTACTCGATCCCAGAAATTGTGGGAATCGGAAGCATGACGGGAAGCATGATCAGCTGCCCCAAAATCTAACACTGAAGCTTCACCCGATCATATGAGCCAGCCGTGTGCTGCAGCTGCCAAAAAGGCCAATACAGTGCTAGGCTGCATTAACAGAGGGATAGAATCAAAATCACGTGAAGTATTAATACCACTTTACAAGGCCTTAGTAAGACCACAGTTGGAATACTGCATCCAGTTTTGGTCACCACGATGTAAGAAAGATGCTGAGACTCTAGAAAGAGTACAGAGAAGAGCAACAAAGATGATTAGGGGACTGGAGGCTAAAACATATAAGGAACAGTTGCTGGAATTGGGTATGTCTAGTTTAACGAAGAGAAGGATGAGGGGGGACATGATAGAAGAGTTCCAGTATCTCAGGGGCTGCCCCAGAGAAGAGGGAGTCAAGCTATTCTCCAAAGCGCCTGAAGGCAGGACAAGAAGCAACGGATGGAAACTGATCAAGGAGAGAAGCAACCTAGAACTAAGGAGAAACTTCCTGACAGTGAGAACAATTAACCAGTGGAACAACCTGCCTCCAGAAGCGGTGAATGCTCCAACACTGGAAGTTTTCAAGAAGAGACTGGACAGCCATTTGTCTGAAATGGTGTAGTGTTTCCTGCCTGAGCAGGGGGTTGGACTAGATGACCTCCAAGATCCCTTCCAACTTTATTATTATTATTATTATTATTATTATTATTATTATTATTATTATTATTATTATTATTATTATTATTATTATTATTATTATTATTATTATTATTATTATTGTGGCATCATTTAGCCTAGCTTTGCCTCTCGTGCACTGTTTTTCAAACCTGGCAATTTTAAGAAATGAGGATTTCCTCAGCCAGACTGGGGAATTCTGGGGGTTGAAATACACATGTGTTAAAGGGAATTCTGGGAATTAAAGTCACACATCTTAAAGGGAATTCTGGGAATTAAAGTCACACATCTTAAAGGGAATTCTGGGAATTGAGATCTACATGTCTGAAAGGGAATTCTGGGAGCTGAAGTCCACACCTCTTAAAGGGAATTCTGAGAGGGAAAGCCCACAGGTTTTAAAAGTTGCCAAGTTTGAAAAAGACAGCTCCAGTGGATGCCTCCCAAATGTACTGGACTACATGTCCCATCTTCCTCCATCAGCAGCTGAACATTATGATTCCACAAGAAAAGCCCAGTGGGCATCAGTTCTTTCATTTGGATCCGTAAAAAGAATCGAGGAGGAAAAACAGTTTGCAATATTTTTATTATTATTATTATTATTATTATTGCTTGTACTTTAGAATTTATACCTTCAGCTTCAAGGCGTTTGTTCCTTTCTTAATACGCGATAAACCCGAAGCCTGGAAACTTTTTCTTGGCTCTTGCTGGCAAAGTAAGCAAATGTCAAGATTACAGTAGCCTTAATGTTTATTTTACAACTTAACCCCATCAGGCAGAATTAATGAGTCATCAATTGCATGGTTTATAATGCACAAGGGTGCTTTTGATAAAATGTCAGTTCCCTGCCCTGATAAGACAAATGTTCAAATATTCACCCTGTGGGAAAACAGGAAGAGGACAGCGAAATGCACAAGTGAAAATCCTTCAGACTTTTATTCCTCTGCCGGGGGGGGGGGGGTCTCCAACTTTAAGTCTTGTGGACTTCAATTCCCAGAATCCCCCAGCCAGCATGGCCAATTACAAATTTCTAATTACAAA
>NW_015386219.1:0-12888 GCF_001527695.2 Protobothrops mucrosquamatus | reverse complement strand
GAGCATTAAAGCTTCCTCATGGGGAAGAAATGGAGGTAGTGACAGATTTTATCTTCCTGGGCTCCAAGATCACCGCAGATGGGGACTGCAGCCAAGAAATTAGAAGACGCTCCTGGGAAGGAAAGCCATGGCAAATCTAGACAGCATACTAAAAAGCAGAGACATCACCCTGCCAACAAAAGTGCGTATAGTCAAGGCCGTGGTTTTCCCAGTTGCAATGTATGGCTGTGAAAGTTGGACCATAAGAAAGGCTGAGAAAGGCCAAAGAATGGAGGCCTTTGAGCTCTGGTGCTGGAGAAGACTCCTGCGACTCCCTTGGACTGCAAGGCGATCAAAGCGGTCAGTCCTGGAGGAGATCAACCCCGACTGCTCTTTAGAAGGCCAGATCCTGAAGTTGAAACTCAAGTCCTTTGGCCACCTAATGAGAAGGAAGGACTCACTGGAGAAGAGCCTGATGCTGGGAAAGATTGAGGACAATAGAAGAAGGGGATGACAGAGAATGAGGTGGCTAGATGGAATCACTGAAGCAGTAGGCGTGAGCTAAAATGGACTCCAGAAGATGGTAGAGGACAGGAAGGCCTGGAGGAACATTGTCCATGCGATCGCGATGGGTCGGACACGACTTCGCAACTAACAACAACATTATCTATCTATCTATCTATCTATCTATCTATCTATCTATCTATCTATCTATCTATCTATCTATCTATCTATCTATCTATCTATCTATCTATCTATGTTTATCCATTTGAAGTCACTCAGGTTGAGGAGCCCTGGGTTAGTCTGATTGCAACCATATCTCGCCCCATTTACATTAAAATAAGGCAGCTGTGGTGAAGAAAAGCAGACATGTCTTAAATTGTGCCCACACACCAAATATGCATATCTATAAAGATCTGCTAGTTGATTGAATCACAGGACAACTTTTTAAAATACAGAATAACAGAGTTGGAAGGGATCCTAGAGGTCATCTAGGCCACCCCCCTGCTCAAGAAGGAGACCCTATATACCATTTCGGACAAGTGGCTGTCCAGTCTCTTCTTAAAAACTTCCAGTGTTGGAGCATCCACAACTTCTGGAGGCAGGTTGTTCCACTGGTTAATTGTCCTCACTGTCAGGAAATTTCTCCTTAGTTCTAGGTTGTTTCTCTCCTTGATTGGTTTCCATTCGTTGCTTCTTGTCCTTCCCTCTGGTGCTTTGGTGAAGAGGGTTACACGCCCCTTGTCTTGCCTGGGAAACTGAGGGCTTGACTGGGGGATTCTGGGAGTTGCAGTCCACCCATTTGAAGTCACTCAGGTTGAGGAGCACTGAGTTAGTCTGATTGCAACCGATCCATATCTGGGTGTATTTGCATTAAAATAAGGCAGCTGTGGTGAAGAAAAGCAGACATTTCTTAAATTGTGCCCACACACTGAATATGCATATCTATAGAGAAACATCTGCTGGCGGATTGAATGGTGGGACAACTTTTTAAATCTTTTAAAGGGACAATTCAGAGGGACCAAAAACAACTTCCCATATGTAGGAGAAGAGTTGGAAGGCGGAGTTAAACATATAATCAGTTTGGAACTATTGCTTTGTCACAACAGACACAAACCCAGCCTGCCTCCCCCTTTAATTCTATTGACCCTTATCTAGCACCAATTTGGTGCTGACGGTTAATTAACCAGATTTTTGCCTCTAGGCAGTAATAATGAATCTGTGATTGAGACTTCAGAAAGAGTGCAGAAAAGAGCGACAAAGATTAGGGAGCTGGAGGCTAAAACACACAAAGAACAGTTGCAGGAATTGGGTATGTCTAGTCTAGTGAAAAAGAAGGACCATGGGTGACATGATAGCAGCGTTGTAGTATTTGAGGGGCTGTCACAGAGAAGAAAGGGCAGGGGGTCCACCTCTTCTCCAAAGCACCTGAAGGCAGGACAAGAAGCAACGGATGGAAACCAATCAAGGAGAGAAGCAACCTGGTGGGATGGTGGGGTAATGGAAGGATTTATACTCCTTGCAGACAGCTGGTCATTTGCATGCTCTTAGAGAGTCGTTGAGGCCACCTGGATGTCATCTATGTCAAAACTGAACAGCCCTCTCTAAACAGAGGGGGAGGGATAGGACACCATCTATCTCCAGTCTCTGTTGGAGTCCTTTCAGCGGTTCCAAGAAGGCTCCACGCCCATTTGCACCACTCAGGTGACCCCGAGGACATAGCTAAGCCTCCAGGTGGCCTCAACGACCCTCTAAGAGAAGGCAAATGACCAGCTGTCTGCAAGGAGTATAAATCCTTCCATTCCCCACCATCCAGTCAGAGTTGAAGAAGCTTCTGAGATGAGAAGCGAAACGTCTTCAAAGAAAAACAAGAAAGTCCAGTGGCCTCCTGAAAAAGCATCCTTGGGGTTCCCGTTGAGAAGCTAGTGTTACATCTGACTCTCCGTTCTTAAAGTTTCATCCCACTCATTCGAGACTTCCCCTCTGGATCAAGTGAGAATCAAATCCAGACCGTCTTCAGAAATCTGGAGACAGCTTTCGTGTCTCCTCTCAACCTTGTCTTTGCGAGCTAAACAACCACAACCACAAATCTTGTTTACTTGAAAAGGAACTCGCAGATAGAAGCTTTGAAAGGATGCCAGCGTCCGGCCATCAAATCTTTGGGGATATGTATCCACTCAGCAGCTTCTTCTGAGGTCCGGCCAAACCATGGTTTGTTGTCAGGAGAGCCTGTTGTGGTTGGCCTGGAGCGTCCTAAGATGCGTTGTCGCTCTTTGAAGTGCGAAGGGAAGCAATCTTCAAATTGGAAGGAGATGACTATCCCCCAAGACTATCCTACTTCGTGCCGGTGGCATCCAGAGGCCAACTGAAGATGGGCTGGCAGGAAGTAAGAAGATTTGCAAGTAAAGCAGATAAAGTTGATGATCAGGAATAATCGTAATAATAATAATAATAATAATAATAATAATAATAATAATAATAATAATAATAATAATAATAATAATAATAATAATAATAATAATAATAAAGTTGGAAGGGACCTTGGAGGTCATCTAATCCAACCCCCTGCTCAGGCAGGAACCCTACACCATTTCAGACAAATGGCTGTCCAGTCTCTTCTTAAAAACTTCCAGTGTTGGAGCATTCACTGCTTCTGGAGGCAAGGAGTTCCACTGGTTAATTGTTCTGACTGTCAGGAAGTTTCTCCTTAGTTCTAGGTTGCTTCTCTCCTTGATTAGTTTCCATCCGTTGCTTCTTGTCCTGCCTTCAGGCGCTTTGGAGAATAGCTTGACTCCCTCTTCTTTGGGGCAGCCCCTGAGAGATTGGAAGGCTGCTATCATGTCCCCCCTTGTCCTTCTCTTCATTAAACTAGACATACCCAATTCCAGCAACCCTTCCTTATATGTTTTAGCCTCCAGTCCCCTAATCATCTTTGTTGCTCTTCTCTGTACTCTTTCTAGAGTCTCAACATCTTTTTTACATCGTGGTGACCCAAACTGGATGCAGTATTCCAAGTGTGGCCTTACTAAGGCATTGTAAAGTGGTATTAATACTTCACGTGATCTTGATTCTATGCCTCTGTTAATGCAGCCCAGCACTGTGTTGGCTTTTTTGGCAGCTGCAGCACACGGCTGGCTCCTATTTAAGGGATTGTCCACTAGGACTCCGAGATCCCTCTCACAGTTACTACTATTGAGACAATATCAATTGTGAATATGTACAGATGGCCCCTCTGTCTTTGGGCACTTGCAGAGTCCTGGATGCAGGGTCATGAAAGGACAGCAAGGACCACACCCAATGTCCTAACCCACCCGAGAACTTACGATATCTTTAGGGAAACACCCAAATGGGAACATGTTTAGCTACTTCTGCTTTCTCCCTTCTTATCTACAGTGTGGCAGATTTACTGGGTGAAATATTTATCTTATGTGTGTCAGCTTTGCTGGATGGGTTGCTTGTGTAATCAGAAAGAATAAATACAAGGATTTCTTGTCATTCATTGCCCCTCATTTGGAGGAGTCCGTCTCTATTCAGCTGAATAAAAACATCAAGCTTGAAGGCAACTTCTGGTTTCTTGTATTTCTTTATCAAGCAAAATCTCAGAACCTGCCTATCAAAGTGGAAGCTCACAAATGTTTGATAAGCCATGACATCTGTCAGCATCCTGGGCCAATCTTGCTAGAATTTAGATGGTGTCACAGAGTGGCTGCAAAGAATGGGACGTTTGGGAGTTGAAGTCCACCCAACGTAAAGTTGCTGAGGTTGAGAAACACTGCTCCAGAGCATGGACATGGGCAAACCATGGCTTCTGTATGACCTGTGGACTTCAACCCCCAGAATTCCTGAGCCAGCATGATATACTGTAATCAATCGATCGATTGCCCTCTGGAATGAGATATGTGGAGATTTCCCACAGAGGCTCACCTGAGGTGCTTTTGAGCAAGCAAGCTTGGCATCCATTCCTGCCTACCCCTTGTTGGAAGAAAAATCTTCATCAGGGTCCAAGCCAAGCCGGGAATGAATAAACATGGAGACCGCTTTAGAAAGAAGGTTGCAGTTTATTGAAGAGGAGAGCCAGATAAAGATGGCTCTCGGAAAAACTGACCACATGGAGCAGGGAGTGGTGGGTTTTAATACCTTCTGGGGCTCTTGGGATTGTTCCCTGTTCCCTGTTTGAGGCTTTGTATTTCCTATGTCATGAACTTTGACCTGAGTCTGAATGTGCCCTTTTGACATCTGTGGGTTAATCCTATTATGTCCTGTCTTAGAGTTTGGGTGGGATATGTAGATTTTAAGGGTCTTTGTCTTCCTAATCTCTTCAACTTCTAGCTGGAGGGCTCCAATCTTCCTGAATGGATTATTACATCTGCATTTTTAAAAGTTGGTTTCTGCTGAGTGGTCTGGCTGGTGTGTGTGTGTGTGTGTGTGTGTGTGTGTGTGTGTGTAGAGGTTTCTGCCTTTTTAAAGATCTTCTCCATTATTCCTTTGGGAAAATATATTCTGCCTTTTTAATATCCCCCCAAATATTTCTTTCTCTGGATTCTTCTCACACCCTCCTACCACACAACCCTCACATCGGTCGACCCTGATTGAGAGGGATCTCGGAGTCCTAGTGGACAATCATTTAAATACGAGCCAGCCGTGTGCTGCAGCTGCCAAAAAGGCCAACACGGTGCTAGGCTGCATTAACAGAGGGACAGAATCAAGATCACGTGAAGTGTTAATACCACTTTACAAGGCCTTGGTAAGGACACATTTGGAATAAGGCATCCAGTTTTGGTCACCACGATGTAAAAAAGATGTTGAGACTCTGGAAAGAGTGCAGAGAAGACCAAAAAAGATGATCAGGGGACTGGAGGCTAAAACATATGAAGAACGGTTGCTGGAATTGGGTTTATCTACCCGTAGTTAAGTGTTGGGGCTGACACAAAAGATCCCCAATTGATGTCCACCTTCAGCCACAAAAGCTTCTTAGGAGATAATAACAACAATAATAATAATGATAAAGTTGGAAGGGACCTTCGAGGTCATCTAGTCCAACCCCCTGCTCAGGCAGGAAATCCTATACCATTTCAGACAGATTTCTGGCCACTTATTTGCTTTCAGCCCCACCTACCCCACAAGTTTGCTGTGCTTAAGGGGGTGGGGGAGAAATACACTATCTAGGGCAGGGGTCCCCAACCCCCCTAGTGACTTATGTCCGTTTTTCACACTTACGACCGCTGCAGCCTCCCCGTGGTCATGTGATCAAAATTCAGACGCTTGGCAACTGACTCGTATTTATGACGGCTGCATTGTTCCCCGGGGGGCCTTGTGATCCCCTTTTTGCGGCCTTCTGAAAAGTAAAGTCAATGGGGAAGCCTGATTCACTTAACAACCATGTTCCGAATTGCAGTGATTCGCTTAACGACCGTGGCCAGAAAAGTCGTAAAATGGGGCTTAAAACTCACTTAACCAGTGTCTCACTTGGCAGCAGCAATTTTGGGCTCGTGGTCGTTAAGTCGAGGACTACCTGTACTAAAATGGAATTGCGTGGCCATTAGGTTTCTAACTTCTAAAGGGGGCGTGTGTGTGTGGTCGACGGTATTCTCTTTGGTGTTGACTTGTGCCTAAAATCCTCCTAAGGTCTTTAAATAAAGTAACATCAAAAGGTCAAAAAGAAATAAACCTTAAAGACCCCCGCTCCCCTCTTGTTTCCGCTCTGCCACAGGAAAGAATATGTCTCTCGAGTTATTCTCAAAAATGCCCGGGTAAAGAAGCTGTTAGAGCAAAAAAAACCCACAAAAAAAACAGATTTAAAGTTGCAGCTTTGGGAGAGGCGAAGCAGCGGCATCGAAAAAGAGACCCACAACTCCGTCACAGATGTCACCGCTTCCTTTCCCATCGCAAGCTCCAGTTTAGCCCGCGGACGCAGGAGCCACGGATGAAAGCCACAAGGAAACACAAAGCTGAGTAAGAGATTATTTACACCGACACGGAGCACCCCACGGACTGGATACAACAAGGAAGATGCTCTTATTTACTTAGGGCACAAATTCAAATTAAAAAACAACAACAACCCGAAAATCATCAAAGGAGATGGAAAGAGAGCTGGGTTACACTTCCAAACTATTTGTGACTCCTTGCTGGAGAAGGTTAAAAAAAAATAAAAAATCAAGATGGCAGCCACAATCCACAAGCAAAGCCCTTATTGCAAGGGTCTTCAAACTTGGCCCTTTTATGACTTGTGGACTTCAACTCCCAGAATTCCTCAGCCAGTGTGCCTGGCTGAGGAATTCTGGGAGTTGAAGGCCACAAGCAGGGGTCTTCAAACTTGGTCCTTTTATGACTTGTGGACTTCAACTCCCAGAATTCCTCAGCCAGCGTGAGGGAACTATGGCCCCTTCATGATTTGCGGACTTCAACTCCCAGAATTCCTCAGCCAGGCACGCTGGCTGAGGAATTCTGGGAGTTGAAGTCCACAAGTCATAAAAGGGACAGGTTTGAAGACCCTTGTTTGTGGACTTCAACTCCCAGAATTCCTCAGCCAGCGTGCCTGGCTGAGGAATTCTGGGAGTTGAAGTCCACAAATCATGAAGGGGCCATAGTTCCCTCACGCTGGCTGAGGAATTCTGGGAGTTGAAGTCCACAAGTCATAAAAGGGCCACGTTTGAAGACCCCTACCCTATCGTGTTTTTTTTAATGGGGGCCATAAGGCTTGCAGGGCTGCGGCTGCCATCTTGGCTTTACACCCCCCCCCCCATTTTGTTAAAAACCCCAAGATCAAATAAAAACCCGTCTGCAAAAATTCAATTAAATTAAAAGTCTCTGTTCTTTTTCCCAGGGAGTTCAGGTCTGGAGGCTGCCAAAATTAGTGGTTTGGGGGCAAATGGGCAGGATTCGTAACCGGGAGCCAGGCCTGCTCACTCTCCGCCACCGGGCCTCTTCAGCACCGCGCTGTACTTCACAGCGCCGCGGTCGACTCGTAGAACGACGTCCACCAAGGCGAATATGGCGATGACCTTGAGCGGGAGACAGAGAAGCAAGTAAAAGTCAATTCGATTTCTGAAACGCAACGCTGGTCAAATCTCGGAATTTTGCCCCAAAAGGCAGATCTATTATTGACTGGCTACGGGTTGTCCTTGACTTACAACGATTTGTTTAGTGACCGTTTGAAATTACAACGGCCCTGACAAAAGCGCCTTGTGAACGATTAACGACCGTTGCATGTGATCCAAATTCAGACGCTTGGCAGCTGACTCGTATTTATGACCGTCGCAGTGCCCCCCGGGGTTCGTGTGATCCCCTTTGGTGACCTTCTTTTTTTTAATAAATATTTTATTAATTTTCTAGTTTTACAGTCAAGTACTTAATAAACAACGTGTTGTCTGGGTTCATTAGTAATTCAGTGGTCTATATTAGCTTCTTCAGTCTAGATCCAATATTGTACCATCAAATCTTTCCTCACTTCTTCTGATAGTACTTGTTTTCGCACACTAGGCAAATACAATTCTTATTGTTATTAATAAATATACTATTGAATATCAACATCTTTTGTTACATTTTCCTCATAATAGCAATAATGTCAGTTTAAAATATCTTTCCTAACCAAAATATATCTTAATTGCATTTGCACTTAACATCCATATGTTTCAATCAGTACCCTGTTTTTGCTTTTTTTTATTTTTATTTTTTTTTTAATTTTAATTTCCCATCAGTGTTCAAAATGCCTGTATTGTTTATAATTCCAAAGTAGGTTATATTTGGGTAACCAAAAGCTTCCCTTATTCAAACGTCTTAGCATTTTCCTGTTTCCCTTCTCATACCAAAATCTAATATTCTAATCACAAATCTTATCTTTCTAGTTATAATAATACTTCTATTTCTAGCAATTATCTATTCTCCACCATATTCAAACATCTAATTAATAGTATAATGTCCCACCTAATGGGTCAAAACCTCTATTTTCTTCAGTCTTACTCTAGCTTTCTTCCTTTGCCAACTGACTTTCCAAGTCAGTGCCTTTGAATCACCAAGTAATTTTTCCTTTGTTTTTGTGTATATTGTTTGGAATAAGAAAGACCATTTGTTTAAAGTTTAATGAAGAGAAGGACCAGGGGGGACATGATAGCCGTGTTTCAGTATCTCAGGGGCTGCCCCAAAGAAGAGGGAGTCAAGCTATTCTCCAAAGCGCCGGAAGGCAGGACAAGAAGCAACGGATGGAGAAACTAATCAAGGAGAGAAGCAACCTAGAACTAAGGAGAAACTTCCTGACAGTTAGAACAATTAACCAGTGGAACAACCTGCCTCCAGAAGTGGTGAATGCTCCAACACTGGAAGTTTTTAAGGAGAGACTGGACAGCCATCTGTCCGAAATGGTATACGGTTTCTTGCCTGAGCAGGGGGTTGGACTGGATGACCTCCAAGGTCCCGTCCAACTTTTTATTATTATTATTATTATTATTATTATTATTATTATTATTATTATTATTATTATTATTATTATTATTATTATTATTAAAGTCGTTTTGGAAGAACGAACCCATTGATGTTCATTAAACAGCCTCCTTCCTTCTCCAGTTCCCCACAGTTCTCCTAACAGCTCCATCTTCCATTCAATCAGCTCTTCTTCCTTTTCCTTTTGCGATCTTCTGACAAGCAAAATCCACGGGGAAGCCAGATTTGCTTAATGACCGTGTGACTAACTTAACAACCGCAGTGATTTGCTTAACGATTGTGGCAAGAAAGGTCATAAAACGGGGGCAAAATTCACTTAACAGCTGTCTCGCTTAGCGAGAGAAATTTTAAGTCCATTTTTTTCCCCAGTGCCCGTGGTAACTTTGAATAGTCACTAAACGAACGGCGGTAAGTCAAGGAATACCTAATAATAATAATGAAGTTGGAAGGGACCTTGGAGGTCATCTAGACCAACCCCCTGCTCAGGCAGGAAACCCTATATAGCATTTCAGACAGATGGCTGTCCAGTCTCTTCTTAAGAACTTCCAGTGTTGGAGCGTTCACTGCTTCTGGAGGCTGGTTAATCGTTCTGTCAGGAAGTTTCTCCTCAGTTCTAGGTTGCTTCTCTCCTTGATGAGTTTCCACTCGTTGCTTCTTGTCCTGCCTTCATGGGCTTTGGAGAATAGCTTGACTCCCTCTTCTTTGGGACAGCTCCTGAGATATTGGAAGACTGCTATCATGTCCCCCCTCGTCCTTCTCTTCATTAAACTAGACTAGAGGTAGGCAACCTTGGCTCTTTTATGACTGGTGGACTTCAACTCCCAGAATTCCTGAGCCAGCATGGGGGAACTATGGCCCCTTCATGACTCATGGACTTCAACTCCCAGAATTCCTGAGCCAGGATGGGGGAACTAAGGCCCCTTCAGGACTCGCGGACTTCAACTCCCAGAATTCCTGAGCCAGCATGGGGGAACTATGGCCCCTTCATGACTCGTGGACTTCAACTCCCAGAATTCCTGAGCCAGCATGGTTCAGCTTGGAAACCGCTCCCTTTCCCCTCAGCATGGCTGGCTCAGGAATTCTGGGAGTTGAAGTCCATGAGTCATAAAAGAGCCAAGGTTGCCTACCCCTACACTAGGCATATCCAATTCCAGCAACCGTTCCTTATGTATCTAAGTGGGCAAGCATCTGAAGAGTTTGCTTTCATCTGTCCTGAATCCCGCTCGCTCGGCTGCGTGGACGATCCCGGCTACTTGTACAGGTAGGTCCTCGACTTACGTCCAAAATTTATGTTGCTAAACGAGACGTTTGTTAAGGGAGTTTAGTCCCATTTTGCGACTTTTCTCCACACAGTTGTTAAGTGAATCGTTGCAGTTATTAAGTTAGTCACACGGTCGTTAAATGAATCCAGCTTCCCCCATTGACTTTGCCGGTCAGAAGGCCACAAAAGGGGATCGCATGACCCCAGGGACGCTGTGACCATCATAAATATGAATCAGTAGTCAAGCATCCGGATGTAAATCACCTGACCATGGGAATGCTGCCATGAAAAACGGTTAATAATAATAATAATAATAATAATAATAATAATAATAATAATAAAAGTTGGAAGGGACCTTGGAGCTCATCTAGTCCAACCCCCTGCTCAGGCAGGAAACCCTTTTTTCCCCAGGGTCGTCGTAACTTTGAACCGTCACGTTGTAAGTCGGGGACTGCCTGAGTTACAAAGCATAAAAATGTCTCATTTCCCGGGCATACGGGGCCGTCCTTTTTTCCTGGCATCGCTTCAGCTTTCGGTCCCGATCAGCCCTCTCGGAATCAGCGTTAAGAGGCAAAGTCCAGATGGCCGTGTTTTAAAAACACGTTGCAAGTTCAGTTAATTATTTCTGATTCTTTTCCGGGTAAATATCAATATTTGTCGTTTTTACAGCCACTTGGGTTAATGTGTGTCAGGTGCCAAGGAAACCAGCTCCCGGGGCCAGGGAATCGCCCCAATGGCTGCTATCATTGGGCAAATGATCAAACCCAGAGAGAGCCAGAAGGGGATCACGTGGACCCCGGGGGNTGCAAGTTCAGTTAATTATTTCTGATTCTTTTCCGGGTAAATATCAATATTTGTCGTTTTTACAGCCACTTGGGTTAATGTGTGTCAGGTGCCAAGGAAACCAGCTCCCGGGGCCAGGGAATCGCCCCAATGGCTGCTATCATTGGGCAAATGATCAAACCCAGAGAGAGCCAGAAGGGGATCACGTGGACCCCGGGGGCCGCTGCAACCGTCATAAAGACACGCCAGTTGCCAAGCGCCTGAATTTTTGATCACGTGGCCGCGGGGGGATGCTGCAAGAGCCGTCCGTGTGAAAAACGACCCGAAGTCGCTTTTTTCAGCGCAACGGCGAACGGTTGTAAATTGAGGACCGCTTGCATCTTAAGAGAGAAACACAGCTCTAGAGGCTTTGCGGAGAGGAAAGGGACAAAGGCTGGGCTCAGAGGCAGTGGGGCGCATTGGTTAAAGCTGGATCTTGCCCAGGAGCCAAAAATCAATACTGCATCCAGTTTTTGTCACCACTATGTAAAAAAGATGTTGAGACTCTAGAAAGAGTGCAGAGAAGAGCAACAAAGATGATCAGGGAACTGGAGGCTAAAACATATAAGGAATGGCTGCTGGAATTGGCTAGGTCTAGTTCAGGGTTAGGCCACCTTGGCTCTTTTATGACTCGTGGACTTCAACTCCCAGAATTCCTGAGCCAGCCATGCTGAGGAGAAAGGGAGAGGTTTCCAAGCTGAGCCATGCTGGCTCAGGAATTCTGGGAGTTGAAGTCCACGAGTCATAAAAGAGCCAAGGTTGCCTACCCCTAGCCTAGTTTAATGAAGAGAAGGATTAAGGGTGACATGATAGCACCCTTCCAATCTCTCAGGGGCTGCCCCAAAGAAGAGGGAGTCAAGCTCTTCTCCAAAGCGCCTGAAGGCAGGACAAGAAGCAACGGGTGGAAACTGATCAAGGAGAGAAGCAACCTAGAACTAAGGAGAAATTTCCTGACTGTTAGAACAATTAACCAGTGGAACTCCTTTCCTCCAGAAGTGGTGAATGCTCCCAACACTGGAAGTCTTTAAGAAGAGACTGGACAGCCATTTGTCTGAAATGGTATAGGTTTCCTGCCTGAGCAGGGGGTTGCACTAGATGATCTCTAAGGTCCCTTCCAATTTTTTTTTTATTATTATTATTATTATTATTATTATTATTATTATTATTATTATTATTGTTATTATTATTATCATCATCATCATCATCATCATCATCATCATCATCACCATCACCATCATCATCATCATCACCACCACCAGCACCACCATCATCATCATCATCAGAGATGGCGGAAGACCTTAATCCAAAGCTTGGCAGCCGAGTTCGCACCGATGCACCCCGTGACCCGGGAAACCATGTTCTCCGAGCAACTCTGCCAGTACTTTTTGGATGGCATCAGGGGCTGGCTGAGGGCAAAGCTGAGGGCAGGAGACCCAGGTGAACAGTGGGGTGAGGGTGGGGAGTGGGCGAGGGCCAACGTTACCTGCCGTGGGGCGTCCTGCTCCGTGCTCTGCGGTTCCCACACCAGAGACAGCTGTGGCTTCTTGCCCACTTTTTGAAACTGGAATCCCACCAAGGGCAGAGCCTGCAAGGCAAGGGGAGATGGGGTCAACAGGGGGGGCGGGGTGGAGAGGGATACCAAACTGTGAGGGACCCCCCTTCCAAATGCCAGACCACCCCATCCACGTACAGAAAGCCTTTTCAAACCCCTTCTTCTTCTTCTTTTTGAAAAAATATATTTTATTGATTTTTTTTTAGCATAAACACCTTAATATTTGATCAACAGCTTGTTCTCTGGGCTTATATTTGCAAAATAATCACTAACAATCAGTTTCTATATTCCAAAGTCCACCTAATAACTTTGCTGGATTTTCTCTTTGCCAACTTTA
>NW_015386218.1:525363-527385 GCF_001527695.2 Protobothrops mucrosquamatus | reverse complement strand
CTTGGTCAAAGAATGCAATAAGATTTGTCTGGCATGATCTATTTTTGACAAACCCATGTTGGCTTTTAGTAATGACTTTGTTTGCCTCTAGGTGTTCGTTGATTCGTTGTTTGATTATCTTTTCCAGGATCTTCCCAGGTATTGAGGTCAGGCTGATAGGTCTGTAATTTCCTGGGTCCATTTTTTTTCCTTTTTTGAATATGGGAACTACATCAGCTCTTTTCCAGTCCTCTGGTATTCCCCAGTGCTCCAAGATCTTTGAAAAATATAGTTCAGTGGTTCAGAGATCACATTTGCTAGTTCCTTGAGAACCTTGGGGTGTAATCCATCTGGTCCTGCCGATTTGAACTCGTCTACGCTGGACAGGTGCTCACTTACTATTTTCTTGCCTATCTTAACTTGTGTTTCTATTCTGTTTTTTATGGCACTATTTTTGATAGGTTGGTCTGTTTTTTCCCTTTTGTGTAAAGACAGATGCAAAAAATGAGTTAAATAGTTCTGCTTTCTCCCTGTTGCTTGTCACCTTCTTGCCACTTTCACCCACTAATGGACCTTCAAGGATCTTAAAGAGACAGAAAAGCATGCCCAGTTTTCCTTGATAGCCCCAGGTCTCCCTCCCCCAAGCAGAAGCCAGCCTTGTACAAATGCAAATGTAAACCATCAGGAAAGTTGGAGCCAGAAGCTCAAGAAGATAAAGACTTAAAATTTGCATACCCCACCTGTGACAGGATATGGTAGGATTAACTCACAAAGGCCAAAGGGCACACCCAGACTCAGGTCAGAATATGTGACACAGGAAATAGCCTCAGTTCATGCCACAGGAACAGGAAACTATTCCAAACAAAAGGCTAGAGAAGGTATAAAAATCTACTACCTTCAGCCCTTCTTTTCTCTGGCGTTCAGCTCTTCTTTTCTCTGGTCTTTCCTGCAAGAAGCATCTTCAATAAACTGCAACCTTCTTCCCAAAGCAGTCGCCATGTTGTTTATTTATCCCCAGCTTGGATGAACCAGGATGAAGACTTTTCTTTCAACCGAAACAAAAGAAGTTTGTAGAACTAAAAAAGTTCAATCAGACCTTCCAATTTGTCGCGAAAAAAAAGATCTCACGAAGTTGGAAGGTCTGATTGAACTTTTTTTTTTTTTGGTCCAACAAACCTTTGTTTCTCTGCACGTGGAGGCGGAGAAATGTGATGGAGACAGAGATACACGATGGAGCTGGAAAGCAGGTTAGCAAAGAAGTGCTTGGGAGAAGTGAGAGCAGCTGGGCGGTGGTGCCGGACCAGGAAGACAGCCCCCTAGCATCCCTGGGGCAAAGAATCACTGCTCCGCCCAGAGGTGCATCTGCCTGGCTGTCCCCGCTCCCTTCCCCTAGCTGCCCAAGGGCCGCAGGGGCTGGATTGGCACATGAATGGCATGCGCACTCCCCTTCCCTGAACTCTCTCAGAACCAGTAGATGGTCTGCCCCCATGCTCCGAGATTGGATCAATTGCCGCCGCACATTGAAGCTCTGCATCTCCACCCCATGCGCAGGCAACGCCCCACTGCTTATACCGAACATCATCCCGCTTATGCACGCACACCTGCTATACGTAACAAATTTCCCCAAAATAAGACCTAATGGATCTTTTAGTTCCCCCAAAAAATTATAAGACCTGGTCTTATTTTTGGGGAAACACGGAATCTATTTTTACCTCTATCTTCTCTATGTTTACTGTATATATGAAAACCTTTTTGCTCCATTGTAGATTTCTCAAGGGATCCCAAAGGAATTTTTCAAAAGACAACTTGACTTTTTATTTTCTTTAAGGTTTCACGTCATATCACGCCTGGACTACTGTAATGCCCTCTATATGGGGCTCCCTTTGAGGAGCACCCGGAGGCTTCAACTGGTCCAGAATGCGGCCGCGCGGGCGGTGTTGGGAGGGACTCGTCACTCCCACGTAACGCCGCTACTGCGCGAGCTGCACTGGTTGCCAGTGGCCTTCCGGGTGCGCTTTAAGGTGTTAGTTACCACCTTTAAAG
>NW_015386218.1:521057-522453 GCF_001527695.2 Protobothrops mucrosquamatus | reverse complement strand
CCAAATGTATCTGTATATGGAACATTCGCCCATTGGTCCTCTTGAAGATGTTTCCATATTTCACAGATTTATAGGGCTTTTACACTGTGTGGTCCTTTTATGAAGGTTAAGATAACTATTCGTAATAAAACCTTTTCCACACACCATACATTTATACGGCTTCTCCCCTGTGTGGATCCTTTTATGGGTGTTAAGATAATTCTTCCCAGAAAAAGACTTTCCACATTCAATGCATTTATAAGGCTTCTCCCCTGTGTGAGTCTTTTGATGGCGGGTAAGATTACTAGAGACAGAAAAGCATTTTCCACACTCTATGCATTTATATGGCTTCTCCCCGGTATGTGTCCTACTATGGTAAATAAGATCGCTGTTTCGAATAAAGCTCTTTCCACACTTCATGCATTTATGTGGCTTCTCCCCTGTATGGGTCATTTTATGTTTCTTAAGATAATTGTTTGTAAAAAAACTCTTTCCACATTCCATGCATTTATGTGGCTTCTCCCCTGTATGTGTCTTACTATGGTAAATAAGTTGAGATTTCTTAACAAAGCTCTTTCCACACTCCAGGCATGTATATGGCTTTCCCCCTGCGTGGATCCTTTTATGGAAAATAAGGTCAGTGCTCTTACGGAAGCTCTTTCCACACTCCATACATTTATAGGGCTTCTCACCTGTATGGATCCGATAATGCAAAGTAAGAGAAGTACTACAGGTGAAGCTCTTTCCACACTTTAGGCATTTATAGGGCTTGTCTCCTGTATGGATCCGATAATGCAAAGTAAGATTGCTGCTCTGAGTAAAGCTCTTTCCACACTGAATGCATTTATAGGGCTTCTCTCTTGTGTGGGTCCTTGTATGTGAACTAAGATGAGTTGTATGAATAAAGGTCTTTCCACACACCATGCATTTATAAGGCCTTTCCCCTGTGTGCATTGTTTCATGTACAGAAAGAGTTTTGAGTGAGCTCAAGCACTTTCCACACTCTGTGCATTTGTAGTGCATCTCTCTTGTGTGAATCCTTTTATGTGAAGTAAGTTCTCTACTGTTCGTAAAGCTGTTTCCACACTCCATGCATTTATAAGGCTTTTCCCCTGTATGGATTATTTGATGACATGTAAGATGACTGTTACTAGTAAAGCTCTTCCCAAACTCCTTGCATTTATATGTTTTCTCTGCTTTGTGGATCTTTTTATGGTAGATAAGTTGATGGTTCTTAATAAAGCTCTTTCCACACTCCATGCACTTATAGGGCTTCTCTTCTGCCTGGGTCCTTTTTTGAGATGTACAGGACCCATTTTTATGAGGAAGAGACAAGGTCCATTTGTAATTTTTTCCATTGTCTCTAGATATATAATCTTTTCCTTTGGTTTGGGTTTGATTGTGTTCATTTACATCA
>NW_015386218.1:515864-519908 GCF_001527695.2 Protobothrops mucrosquamatus | reverse complement strand
GACAAAGTGAAAAGAATTTTAGAAATGTCTGTAAATTTATTAAAATGAAAAAAATGAAATATCACATTGACATAAGTATTCAGACACTTCATTCAGTACTTTGTTGAAGCACATTTGGCAGCATTTATAGCCTTGAGACGTTTTGGGTATGATGTGACAAGCTTTGCACACCTGGTCCTTTGCAATAACATGTGAAATTAATGCCTCCCATTTCTCTTGATCATTGCTGACATGCTTCTACACCTAGATTGGAGTCCACCTGTGGTAAATTAAATTGACAGGACATGATTTGGAAAGGCACACAGCTCTCTATAGAAGGCCTCACTGCTGACAATGCACCTGTAGCAGAGTAAAAGCCATGAGGTCAAAGGAACTGCCTGCGGAGCTCAGAGACAAGATTTTTGCAAGGCACACATCTGGGAAAGGCTACAATAAAATTTCCGCTGCACTGAAGGTTCCGACTATAAGTGGCCTCCATAATTCTCAAATGGAAGAAGTTTGGCACAGCCAGAACTCTTCCAAGAGCTGGTTACCTGGTCCAACTAAGTAATCGGGAGAGAAGGGCCTTAGTAAGACAGGTGACCAAGAACCCGATGGGCACTCTGAGCTCCAGAGATCCTGTGTGGAGATGGGACAGAATTCCAGAAGGACAACCATCACTGCAGCCCTCTACTGATCTGGGCGAAAGCCTCTCCTCAGTGCAAAAAACACTGCTTGAAAGCCTGCTTGGAGTTTGCAAAAAAGTACCTCAAGGACTCTCAGACTGTGAGGAACAAGATTCTGTGTTCTGATGAAACCAAGATTGAACTGCTTTTGCCTCGATTCTAAATGTTATGTCTGGAGGAAACCAGGCATTGCTTATCGCCTGCCCAATACCATCCCAACAGCAAAGCATGGTGGTTCAGCATCATGCTGTGTGTATGTTTTTCAGCAGCAGGGACTGGGAGACTGATCAAAGTTGATGAAAAGCTGAATGTAGCCAGGGATTGTCTTCCACCTTTCCTGCCGCTTCATCGGCAGCTGAAACTGCCCTCCTGAGAGGCGGCGCGGCAATTGAACGGCGGCCACACTACGAATGGGGATACACTATCCCCCAAACCTCAGTCATTCTCTCCATTATGCGCTGCAGCTGATCCGAGGCGGCCAGCCAGGAACTGGAGTGTTGCTGAAAACAGCAACGCAGATGCGCACATAAACTCTGCTACCAATGCAGTGGCAGGAAAGGCGGAAGCCAATCCTGCCCACCAGATCAGCTTGGCAGGGGTGGGGTGGGAGACCGAACAGAGCAGAAACAGCGCTCACAGCCTCCAGGAGCTGCAAGGATCCACGCGTGCCCTTTGCAGTTGTCTTCCAGTAACATGCAGCCTCTCATTATAAGCAATCCGTCTAGCCCAGGGTCAGGTTCGCCATCACAAGTGGCTTGTCCCACATGTGTGGCAGACCTAGAGGACAGGGATGGGCCACACCTCCCGCGACGGCCAACCTGAACCCGGGTGAGCCAGACTGCTTCAGCTGTGAGGAGCCTGGCCTAAGACTTCCATTGCCCAGGCTTCCTGAAGGTGAAGAGTTTAGCTGTCTGCAAGTAGTATAAATCCTTCCATTCCCAATCATCCAGTCAGAGCTGAAGAAACCTCTTGGATAAGAAGCAAAACGTCTTCAAGGAAAAAACCAGAGGTGTAAGTACAGATTAGGCGAGACCTGGATCAAAAACAGTAACTGTGAGAGGGGCCTTGGGCACCAGGGACCAGTTACCTGCAGAGAGGTTTTTCTGAGGACTGGAGGGGATGTGGTTTTGTGTGCTGCCTGCATCCTGCGGATGGGGCTTTCCCTGGTTCTCCGGACTGGTTGCTGACATGCTGCGGCCCGGTACTAGTCCACGGACCGGGGGTTGGGAACCCCTGTCCTAGTGGATCAGTTGGATATGAGCCAGCAGTGTGCAGCAGCAGCCAGAAAAGCTAATACAATCCTGGGTTGAATAAACAGAGGCATAGAATCAGGATCACATAAAGTATTAGTACCACTTTCTAAAATCCTAGTAAGACCACAGGTGGAATACTGCAACCAATTTCTGTCACCATACTACAAAAAGATGTTGAGACTTTGGAAAAAGTTCAGAGAAGAGCAATTAAAATGATCAAAGGCCTGGAAACTAAAACATACAGGACTTGGGTTTGGCTACTTTAAAGAAAAGAAGAAACAGGGGTGACATGATAGCAGTATTCTAGTATTTGAGGGGGTACAAAAAAGAAGAGGGGTCAAATTATTCTCCAAAGCTCCAGAAGGCAGGAGAAGAAACAATGGTTGGAAACTGATCAAGGAGAGAAGCAACCTTGAATTAAGGAGAAAGTTCCTAACAGTGAGGACGATTAACCAGTGGAACAGCTTGCCTTCAGAAATTGTGGGCGCTCCATCACTGAACTTTTTAAGAAGAGGCTAGATAGTCACTTGTCTGAAATGTTATAGGTTCTCCTGCTTGAGTGGGGAGCTGGACTATAAGACCTCCAAAGTCCCTTCCAGATTCTCTATTCTATTCTGTAATGTTCTGTTCTACCGTACTCTACTCTATTCACAAGGAAGTCCAGTTACCTGTTGAAAAAGTACCTATGGGACAAGTATGACCTGGATGACTGAGAATCTCCATAGACATGTTAACTGTCAGTATTTTTAGTTATCAGAAAGACTCTAGGTAGACAAAGGGAAGTATAGTATTCAACAAATAAAGCGGAATTTGAATCTCACTTGCATAGAAAAGATGAATATGTAATTGCTAAAACCTCTAAATAGGCTGAGCAATGTGAAAATCACCAGAAAAATATTCAAACGTGTATAAATGTACCTCAAACTTACACTGGAAATGTGGACAAGACAAAGGGTCTTTTTGTCATGCTTTAGTGGACTTGTAAAAAAGATAGAAAAGTTTGGATTCAAAGATATTCAATGATACAGAGAACTTTAAAGATTAATATCCAACTGGAATCGGAACACTTCATATTGGCACTAATGAAAGTTCATAGAAGATTGTTTCTGACTATGACACTCATAATGAGACTATTATACACGTAAAACTGAAGGGCTCTACAATAAGTAGAATGGTGGACTGGTTGGGGAAGATAATAATAATGATGATAAAGTTGGAAGGGACCTTGGAGGTCATCTAGTCCAACCCCCTGCTCAGGCAGGAAACCCTATACCATTTCGGACAAATGGCTGTCCAGTTTCTTCTTAAAAACTTCCAGTGTTGGAGCATTCACCGCTTCTGGAGGCAAGTTGTTCCACTGGTTAATTGTTCTTAACTGTCAGGAAGTTTCTCCTTAGTTCTAGGTTGCTTCTCTCCTTGATTAGTTTCCATCCGTTGCTTCTTGTCCTGCATTCAGGCCCCTTGGAAAATAACTTGACTCCCTCTTCTTTGTGGCAGCCCCTGAGATATTGGAACACTGCTATCATATCCCCCCTCTTCCTTCTCTTCATTAAACTAGACATACCCAATTCCAGCAACCGTTCCTATATGTTTTAGCCTCCAGTCCCCTAATCATCTTTGTTGCTCTTCTCTGTACTCTTTTTAAAGTCTCAACATCTTTTTTACATCGTGGTGACCAAAACTGGATGAAGTATTCCAAGTGTGGCCTTACCAAGGCATTGTAAAGTGGTATTAATATTTCATGTGATCTTGATTCTCTCCCTCTGTTAATACAGTCTAGCACTGTGTTGGCTTTTTTGGCAGCTGCAGTACACTGCTGGCTCGTATTTAAATGATTGTCCACTAGGACTCCGAGATCCCTCTCACAGTTACTACTATAGGTACCCCGTACTATACCTGTACACTTGGTTTTTCTTGCCTAAATGTAGAACCTTACTTTTTTCACCATTGAATTTCATTTTGTTAGATAGCGCCCAGTGCTCAGGTCTGTCCAGATCTTCCTGTATCCTAAGCCTGTCTTCTGGAGTGTTGGCTATTCCTGCCAGCTTGGTGTCGTCTGTAAATTTGATGAGTTCCCCATCTATCCCCTCGTCCAGATCGTAGATGAAGATGTTGAAGAGCACTGG
>NW_015386218.1:514002-515283 GCF_001527695.2 Protobothrops mucrosquamatus | reverse complement strand
GAACCTTACTTTTTTCACCATTGAATTTCATTTTGTTAGATAGCGCCCAGTGCTCAGGTCTGTCCAGATCTTCCTGTATCCTAAGCCTGTCTTCTGGAGTGTTGGCTATTCCTGCCAGCTTGGTGTCGTCTGTAAATTTGATGAGTTCCCCATCTATCCCCTCGTCCAGATCGTAGATGAAGATGTTGAAGAGCACTGGGCCCAGAACAGAGCCACTGGGCCCAGAACAGATGATAGAATTCTCAATGATGACTAAATTGACTATGATTAAGATAAGGATAGTAGCTATATTTATTAGTGATTGAAAAAAAGAAAAAATGTCATCAACTTGTGTTCCAAGATTAGAAGGGATAAATTATGTAAAGGGGGAAACAATGATGTAACCTTAGAAACAGGGGACAAATTTTAACGTCTTTATTACTTTGTCTTTTCTCTTTCTTTTCTTAATTTTATCATACTTTTTTCTTATTAATCAGTTTTCTTTATTTATACTTCAAAGTTGTTATTGTTTTTATTTTGATAAAATTCCTTTAATAAAATAATAAAAAGAGCTAATACATCTAATTACAGAACATATTCCCAAACACTCTGACTGGGGAGTAGCATATTCTTACCCAAAGAGGCCACGTTCCCATGATTTTCCAGCATGACTTCCCGATGCAGTGCTTTTCGGTCAGCATCCAGCTGAGACCACTCCTCTTCAGAGAAATACACAGCCACCTCCTTAAAGGACACAACATCGTCCTGAATGAGAAGAAAACAGAAGAAAAATCAGGATGATTTTCAAGATCTGTCTTATTATTTAAGTGATTCCAAGCAAAGATATACATTTCAGGCCATTTAGTGAAATTAATCGCACTTTTCGTCTGGGTCTACCTCTCTGTCCCCTTCCATTAGCAAGACTTTCAGCTCTGGAGAGAATCAGCTGGAATGAGCCTTGGAAACCCCACCCATCACTCACTCCAATCAACCCAATATTTGCAGGTGAAAATGCAGTTGGTGGTGATTCTTTCTACCAATTCAGTAAAAGGCTTGTGGTGTCCCCAGAGCAAACAATTTTATCCATGCTCAAAACCTTCATTAAAGTTGTTTGAGAGGTACCCAGGCATGTTTGTTGGATCCGTGCCCCTCCTGGCTGGTACTGGCAGCTCGGGAGGGTACACGAGCCTGGCTCCAGGGAATTATCAACGCTTCCCTGCAGGAGGGTGTCTTCCCGGCGGCCCTTAAGGAGGCCGTCGTGAGGCCCCTCCTCAAGAAGCCTTCCCTGGACCCAGATGAGTT
>NW_015386218.1:486791-510379 GCF_001527695.2 Protobothrops mucrosquamatus | reverse complement strand
CCTTAATGTGATGCTCACCCACTCTCTTAACTGTAATAATAATAATAGAGTTGGAAGGGACCTTGGAGGTCTTCTAGTCCAACCCCCTGCTCAGACAGGAAACCCTATCTATACTGCACCTATACTGCACTAAAGATTTGCAGCTTCTATTTCCAAAATGGAAAACCAAAGTAAGTACCAGGAAAATCTATTCCCCACCACCGCCCCGAAAATAAATATAACAAGAATATCTTATAAAACCACTAAAATCAGGGAAGAAAGTGAGGAATCCTATTAGGTATTTGAACTTTAACAGCTGGGACATATTCTGATAAATCCTTCTTGATCGAAGACTCAAACTATTGGACAAATACATTTAAATTATGGTTTGAATTTCTAATTCCTACAAACAATAAATGTCTCAGGTCAGAAAACAGCAGCAATTGAGATGAAAGCTATTTCAATCGATTTCATAAGACAATAAATCAACATTAGAACTTTTAGTAAAACTTTAGACAGCAGAACCCTATTAATCATTCTGGCCCAAACCCCTTTGGGAACTTCAGAAGCCTGAATTAACAAGCCACCATCCGATACACAGAGGACGAACAGCCGAATGAATGAATGAACCACTGACAGCCTAAGATGAGCTTCTGATTCATGCAACTCCGACAAACACGTTCCCCACTTCTTAGCCTAATCCACGCTTTTCCAAAGACGGACAAATGAAGATAAATATGGACTCCAACTCCCAGGCTTGAAAGAGGTTTGGGAAACACCGGTCCATTCGGGCACCGGGTGCGAATGCTGCTTCTCAGCCCCACTTGCGCCTCCCTCTTTCTACGGCAGAGCCCCTTTGAGGTCGTGGGGAGAGGCGGGGGAAGCAGCACCCCAGTCCCGGTCTTCCCACTCGGGGCCCCGGACTTGCACCCAAAGCCGGCAGGGGGACATCCGGCCTGCCTCCCCCTCCCCCCCATGCAGAGGCTCCCCCAGGAAAAACGGGGAAACGGCCCCTCCCTTCGGGCGATCCCCCTTTCTCTCCTTTGCTCCCCTCGGCCCCTTGCCTGGTCCCTGCATGGAAAAGGGCGGCAGCGGAAGATGGGACCCCGGACTCCCACCTCGGGGGAAGACTTGGCCCGTCTCCACGCTCGCCTCCAGCGCGCGACCCCTTTGCACGGGCAGAGCCGCCATTCGTGTAAATCGGGAGTCTCGTCGGGCTCCGCCTCCCCGCAGGGATTCCCGGCAGCCTCTGCGCCTCCCGTCCACGCCCCGCCCCCCGCCTTTCAGCGGAGGGAGGGGGGAAGAGAAAGAGCAGCCTCTTCCTACGATTTCTCCGGGCATCGATGGTAGTCTGTTCTAAGCGGACGAGTCCTGCGCATGCCCAGTTCCTTCCTGAGGCTGAGAGCGCTCTCTGGTGGACTCTACGCGGAGTGTCAGGATTACCCGAAAGGGCGGGAAAGAGGATGGCGTCTGAGGCGAGGAGGAGGGCAGGGATGGTGGGTATGGGAGAAGGAAAGGACCCTCTCAAAGGCTTCGGTGTCTCCAGAGGCGGCGCCTTTTCCATCTTCCTATCCAGGCACCCTTTGTGGACATGGAGATAAAAATCTCTCTGGAGGATTTCAACTCGCTTCCCTCAAGAACACTCGACCTGAAGGCTCCCCAGAGATTGGCCTCAAAATGGGCCGAAATCCTCTCAGAAACTGATGGGCGGTCAGAAGACGNGAGAACATCTATCTGACCTTGACAAATATAAATCACCAGGACCCGACAGATTACATCCCAGAGGTCTGAAGGAGCTGGCAGATATTATCTCAGAACCATTGCACCATATGTTTAAAAAATCCTGCAGCACGGGATGTACCTGAGGATTGGAAAAGGGCTGATATGGTTCCCATCTTCAAGAAAGGAAAAAAAACCAGACGCAGGAAACCAATCAGTCTAACATCATCACTCTTCAGTATCTTCATAAATGACTTAAATGAGGGAATAGAAGGGGAACTCATCAAATCTGCAGATGATACTAAACTGGCAGGAATACTCAACACCACAGAAGACAAGTTGAAGATTCAAAAAGTTCTTGACAAACTTGAACAATGGGCCCTATCCAACAAAATAAGTTTTAATGTGGAGAAAAGCAAAGTTTTACATTTAGGCAGGAAAAATGAGAGATATAAATACAGATTAGGTGAGACCTGGCTCAAAAATAGTAACTGTCAGACGGACCTTAGAGCCCTAGTAGACGATCACTTGACTATGAGCTAGTAATGTGCAGCAGCCGCCAAAAAAGGTAACACAATCATAGGTTGTATAAACAGAAGCATAGAATCAAGATCACACAAAGTATTACTACCGCTTTATAAAACCCTAGTAAGGCTACACATGGAATACTGCAAAAAATTGTGGTCACCATACTACAAAAAAGATGTTGAGGCCATGGAAAAAGTTCAGAGAAGAGCAATTAAGATAATCAAAGGCCTGGAAACTAAAACATGAAGAACGGCTGCAGGATTTGGGTTTGGCTACTCTAAAGAAAAGAAGTAATAGGGGTGACATGATAGCAGTATTCCAGTATTTGAGGGGCTGCAAAAAAGAAGAGGGGGGTCGAATTATTCTCCAAAGCACCAGAGGGAAGGAGAAGAAACAATGGTTGGAAACTGATCAAGGAGAGAAGCAACCTGGAATAAAGGAGAAAGTTCCTAACAGTGAGGTCAATTAACTAGTGGAACAGCTTGCCTTCAGAAATTGTGGGCGCTCCATCACTGGAGGTTTTTAACAAGAGACTAGACAGTCACTTGTCTGAGATGGTATATGTTCTCCTGCTTGAGTGGGGGGCTGGATGACAAGATCTCCAAAGTCCCTTCCAGCTACTGTCCTGTCCTGTCCTATCCTGTCCTATCTTACCACAGGTTAGCAGCTATTTCTGTCTTGCTTGATCTACTGTTTCCCCCCCAAAATAAGACCTACCCCAAACAGAAGAACTTAGGTTCCTTTTTAGTGTTGGGTCTAATATAAGCCCTACCCAAAAATAAGCCCTACTTAAGAGATTGCATGGTTGCCGGCTGCCCATTCCATCACACCATCTGGTTGCTAGACATGAGGCAGTGGGGGAGAGCTGCCTCATGTGTCAAGTCTGCTAACATTGGATGTTATTGCTCGACATATGTGAAGAAGCAAACATATCTTATTTAGCCTACATATCGTTTCAAGAGCAAAAGCAGGCATTGCGGGCCATATGAGGGGGGAGGAATGCCTGTGAATAATAATATTATCTTAGCATAGCACAGCCCAGGTCAAAGCAACAGCAGACTGTAATAACAGAGAATAGAGGGGGGGAAGATTCACACCTCTGTTTAATTGGAGCATATGATTGATGACTGTGAAAGGAGGGAGGGAGTTGTGCTTGTCGCGAGAGCTGGGGTGGGGTGGGTGTTTCAGTTTTTGGCTTTCCTTTGTTCGTGCCGGATTATGTAACCCATTAAAGGATTCTTTAAGATAATTAAGCCTCAAAGTTCTTTGAAAAGTTATTTCTTTCGGAACCATGACATCATGTGTCCTACAATAGCTTACCATGCCGAAGGGCCCCTGCAGCCAGACCTATCACACCCTGACACCTGTCGTGCCTCGCCTGCTCAATGGCTTCTCCCACTTTCTCCTTCTTCCTCCTCCTTTGAACAGTCCTTCGCTCCTGTTGCTGCTTTTTCAGTCCTGGATCTCGGTTTGTCCGATGTCTGTGCAGAGGGTCTTTGGAAATGAAGCCCCACAGAGATCGGGTGGGTGGCAACCATTCCCTTCGCTTTTGGACTGGCTCTAAAATTGTCTGGAAGGAGCAGCCCAAGGGCTCCATTCTGGCTTTGTAACAAGCAAGGGGATTGGAGGCACATGAATTCACGCTAGTCTGGCTTCTCAAAAAAACAAGATTTTTTACCCGCTGGCGGATTTTCGCTGCCATACTGTATAAATTTGTTTAAAGTTTACTTGATGCAGAATGCGGATCCTTCCAATTCTGCATCAACTAAAGTTTAAAGAAAGTTAAACAGTATGGCAGCAAAAATCCAGTAGCGAGGAAAAAAAACCGGTTTCACTGCAGTGCCTGCTTTTCTCCCCATGCGTTTACTTCGCTAAATCAATCACCCGGCTAAAAGTGAAGTTTAGCAGGCTGAGCACCCAGGCAGAGGCAAAGGCACAAGGGGAAGCTTCCCACAAGCATTTCTTTGCTAACCTCCTTTCCAGCTCTATCACATCTCTCCGTCTCAGTCATGTTTCTCTGCCTCCACATGCAGGGAAACAAAAGAAGTTTGTGGAACTAAAAAAGTTCAATCAGACCTTCCAATTTCTCGTGAAAAAAAAGATCTCACGAAGTTGGAAGATCTGATTGAACTTTTTTTTTTTTTAGTCCCACAAGCTTTTCTTTCTCTGCATGCTGAGAAAGAGAAATGTGACGGAGACAGCGAAACATGATGGAGCTGGAAAGGTTAGCAAAGAAATGCTTGGGAGAAGCGAGAGCAACTGGGCGGTGATGCCGGACCAGGAAGACAGTCCCCTAGCATCCCTGGGGCAAAGAACCACTGCTCCACCTAGAGGAGCATCTGCCTGGCCGCCCCCACTTTCCCCTCGCCCAAGGGCCACAAGGGCTGGATTGGCACATGAATGGCATGCACACACACCCTTCCCTGAACTCTCTCAGAACCAGTAGATGGTCCGCTCCCACGCTCCGAAGTTGGATCAATTGCCGCCTCACATTGAAGCTGTGTCTCCACCCCATGCGAAGGCAACGCCCCGCTGTTTATACTGAACATCGTCCTGCTTATGCGCGCTCACCTACTGTATGTAAAAAATTTCCCCAAAATAAGACCTAATGGATCTTTTGGTCCCCCCCCCCCCAAATTATAAGACTAGATCTTATTTTTGGAGAAATACGGAATCTATTTTTATCTCTATCTTCTCTCTTTGTCAAGGGGCTTTCCTCTCCCCTTCCCATGCATAATCCTCTAATACATGAGCTACTTTGGAGAATTCTGAACCTTGGCCACCTGCATGAAGCGCGCTTCCATGGGGGTCTCGTTCTTTTCTTGCAGTTATTTCAGCTTTGTCTCTTACCAATTCTTGGATCTCCACAAATTGCATTTTTCCCTTGTTGCAAGCTTTTTCCTTGTATACAACAAACTCTCAGTGAAGAAGAGACTGCAGCTGTTGTATACAGCACCACTGATGTAAATTTTCATTTACATTAAATGTAGACTTTTTCTTAGCCCTCATCTCACCATAGAAAGGTAAAATATGGTCCTTCTGCTTGGAAAGTCTTTTGCACATGTAATTCAGGGGCTTTTTGTCATTCTGGCTCCTTTTTGTGCGAGAGGATCTCTTCATACAGAAACTCTTTTCACACTCTAATTATCTATGTGATTATTCTATCTCATCATGACAGGACTTTGACCGAAAGAAGTTCCCTCCTTCTCCATTCACACTGGTTGACTTAGCTCTTTTTCACAATGGACTAAAGAGTTGGATTATTTTTCGTATTGCTTCTCACAGTCCAGAAGTTCCCATTCTCATTTCTGCTATAGAGGAAGAAAGATTTAAAAAGTTTTCTCTTGAAGAGATGCATCAGAGAGATGCAGCTCCTTCTGCTTGTTGTGGAAGCAATACATATTAAATGTCTGCCTGATCCCATCCCTCCTAGATCAATCATTTTCCAACTCAATACTGGAATACATTCTCATCTGAGCACCTTCTCCAAACTAAATACACTGAGGTGGAGATTGTAAATCCATTGGGGTTTTTGTAGGATTAAACATAAGTCACAGAGGATCTGATGTTACACTGTCACATCAGTTTCCTTTTTGAACATTTTTGTAATTTAGCACAATATCCCAAGAAGTTTTCCGTTTCAACATCTTCCAATTCATTATATAACTTCTACTGACCGCTATAAAAAGCTTAACTGTAAAACAATGGCTACTTAAACCATTCTATTCATAAGGTATCTTCTTTAGCATCACACTTTTTTGATAATTGATATTTAGTGATTATTTCTGCAACTCTTTTGTCAGACTGGCCAGTTTATTCCCTAGGAAAGAATGAGCCTTGATTCCATGGATGTTAGAGAAAAGGTACTTTTACTAGAGATACCGAGTGCAGCATAAGCAAGGCAAGCTCTGAAGAAAACTGCGCAAAAACCATATATTGAAAGCAATCTCCAATGTCCAAACCCCTTCCCCTGGATAGATCAGTCCAATCCAATCCCGGTCCAATGTTGCCTCACCAGCGGATATAATTCCTTTCCCAGGGCTGGTGTCCTTGAGGGCAGGAAGATGGCTCAGTTTGGCACCACTGGCTCCTGTTCATGTCAATACTCCCCAAATTCTTACAACAATCCGCTTCCAGTGCTCTTCCCCTGCCAAATGTCCCCTTCCTCCTAGTTATGGCAGTTGCTAGCGAGCTTCAAAGAAAGCAAAGACAGGCATCTGACATCTTTCGTGATTTATGCCTTTCCCATAGTATGCCTGGAATGACATTTTGCTAGCTCACCTCGATGCTTGCTCTCAAAAATTAAACTTTTATAAAGTTTCATTGGGGATTTGGGCTTTCTTTATTATGATCCAATTGGAAATGGGATAAACATGAAGAAAAAAAAATGTTCTCTTTTTTTAAATAAAATGGCATTGGTGGCCTTCAAATGACAGTAGCTAGAAAAATCCACTGTTCATCATTAAAACACCACATGCGTAGCATATGGTTTCCATTAGTAAATTCATCACTCTGGGGCTTCCAATTGTGAAGGTCAGAGTCAAAAAATTCAGTAGATGTAATTAGGAAATGCATATATTTCAACAACTAAACCTAACAGTTAAACAGATTATCACCCAAATGTATCTGTATATGGAACATTCGCCCATTGGTCCTCTTGAAGATGTTTCCACATGTCACAGATTTATAGGGCTTTTACACTGTGTGGTCCTTTTATGAAGGTTAAGATAACTATTCGTAATAAAACCTTTTCCACACACCATACATTTATACGGCTTCTCCCCTGTGTGGATCCTTTTATGGGTGTTAAGATAACTATTCCTAGAAAAACATTTTCCACATTCAATGCATTTATAAGGCTTCTCCCCTGTGTGAGTCTTTTTATGGCGGGTAAGACTACTAGAGGTAGAAAAGCATTTTCCACACTCTATGCATTTATATGGCTTCTCCCCGGTATGTGTCCTACTATGGCAAATAAGATTGCTGTTTCGAATAAAGCTCTTTCCACACTTCATGCATTTATGTGGCTTCTCCCCTGTATGGGTCATTTTATGTTTCTTAAGATAATTGTTCGTAAAAAAACTCTTTCCACATTCCATGCATTTATAGAGCTTCTCCCCTGTGTGGGTCCTTTTATGGATATTAAAGTAACTGTTTGTAGAAAAACTCTTTCCACACTTCATGCATTTATGTGGCTTCTCCCCTGTATGGGTCATTTTATGTTTCTTAAGATAATAGTTTGTAAAAAAACTCTTTCCACATTCCATGCATTTATAGAGCTTCTCCCCTGTGTGGGTCCTTTTATGGGTGTTAAAGTAACTGTTTCTAGAAAAAGTCTTTCCACATTCCATGCATTTATAAGGCTTCTCCCCTGTGTGGGTTTTTTTATGGAAGTAAAGAGACGTATTTGTAATAAAAGCCTTACCACACTCCATGCATTTATATGGCTTCTCCCCTGTATGTGTCCTATTATGGTATATAAGATCGCTGTTTCGAATAAAGCTCTTTCCACACTTCATGCATTTATGTGGCTTCTCCCCTGTATGTGTCCTACTATGGTAAATAAGTTGAGAGTTCTTAACAAAGCTCTTTCCACACTCCAGGCATGTATATGGCTTTTCCCCTGCGTGGATCCTTTTATGGAAAATAAGGTCAGTGCTCCTGGCGAAGCTCTTTCCACACTCCATACATTTATAGGGCTTCTCACCTGTATGGATCCGATAATGCAAAGTAAGAGAAGTACTACGGGTGAAGCTCTTTCCACACTTTAGGCATTTATAGGGCTTCTCTCCTGTATGGATCCAATGATGCAAAGTAAGATCAGTACTACGGCTGAAGCTCTTTCCACACTCCATGCATTTATAGGGCTTCTCTCCTGTGTGGATCCTTTCATGGGAAGTAAGATTGCTGCTCTGAGTAAAGCTCTTTCCACACTGAATGCATTTATAGGGCTTCTCTCCTGTGTGGGTCCTTGTATGTGAACTAAGATGAGTTGTATGAATAAAGGTCTTTCCACACTCCATACATTTATAAGGCCTTTTCCCTGTGTGGATTGTTTCATGTACAGAAAGATTTCTGAGTGAGCTCAAGCACTTTCCACACTCTGTGCATTTGTAGGGCTTCTCTCTTGTGTGGATCCTTTTATGAGAAGTAAGTTCTCTACTGTTCGTAAAGCTGTTTCCACACTCCATGCATTTATAAGGCTTTTCCCCTGTATGGATCATTTGATGACATGTAAGATGACTGTTACTAGTAAAGCTCTTCCCACACTCCTTGCATTTATATGTTTTCTCTGCTTTGTGGATCTTTTTATGGTAGATAAGTTGATGGTTCTTAATAAAGCTCTTTCCACATTCCATGCACTTATAAGGCTTCTCTTCTGCCTGGGTTCTTTTTTGAGATGTATGGAACAAGGTCCATTTGTAATTTTTTCCATTGTCTCTAGATATATAATCTTCTCCTTTGGTTTGGGTTTGATTGTGTTCATTTACATCAAAGTTGTCTTTGAATGGTTTTATACATTTTCCAATATATTTGTTCTTTATTTTTCCTTGTTGGGCCACAGATGCTTTCATTGGTGCATGAATGGAAGATGAACTTTCCTGATTCCAATTATTTGACTGGTTTCTCGCATGGCTTTCTACTTCCATTAGAATTGTAGGGTTCTTTGTACTGTATCCACAACTGATCACTTGGAATAGTTTTCCGGAATCTTCATTTTCCTCCCCATTATTACCTTCAAAAAGAAAAGAAGATTGAAAATTTTGAACATGAATCTAGGGTTGTATGGCAAGGGGAAAGCCGTAAATTAAATATCAAATTCTCCATGGTTCGAAGGAAAAGGGAAGATTTGGTTTGCCTGATTTCAAATTGGACTTTGTAGTCTGCTGTGTGGTTTGGATAAGAAATGGGAGTTCTTCAGAAATAAGAGAATTTTAGAACTAGAAAGGCTTTGTAAAGGTTTGGATGTCATGCATATTTGTGGTACGATAAATTTAGGATCAAACTAGATTTGAAAACTGTAATGTTATAAATGCCACACTGAGTACTTTGTTGAAGCACATTTGGCAGCATTTATAGCCTTGAGACTTTTTTAGTATGATGTGACAAGCTTTGCACACCTGGCCTTTTGCAATAACATGTGAAATTAATGCCTCCTATTTCTCTTGATCATTGCTGACATGCTTCTACACCTAAATTGGAGTCCACCTGTGGTAAATTAAATTGACAGGATATGATTTGGAAAGGCACACAGCTCTCTATAGAAGGCCTCACTGCTGACAATGCACATTGTAGCAGAGTAAAAGTCATGAGGTCAAAGGAACTGCCTGCGGAGCTCAGAGACAAGATTTATGGGAAAGGCTACAATAAAATTTCTGCTGCACTGAAGGTTCCTACTATAAGTGGCCTCCATAATTCTCAAATGGAAGAAGTTTGGCACAACCAGAACTCTTCCAAGACCTGGTTAGCAGGTCAAACTGAGCAATCGGGAGAGAAGGGCCTTAGTAAGACAGGTGACCAAGAACTCGATGGGCACTCTGAATGAGCTCCAGAGATCCTGTGTGGAGATGGGACAGAATTCCAGAAGGACAACCATCATTGCAGCCCTTCATTGATCTGGGCTTTATCGCAGAGTGGCTAGACGGAAACCTCTCCTCAGTGCAAAACACATGAAAGCCTGCTTGGAGTTTGCAAAAAAGCACTTCAAGGACTCTCTGACTGTGAGGGACAAGATTCTGTGGTCTGATGAAACCAAGATTGAACTGTTTGGCCACGACTGTAAACGTTATGTCTGGAGGAAACCAGGCACTGCTTATCGCCTGCCCAATACCATCCGAACAGCAAAGCATGGTGGTGCAGCATCATGCTGTATGGATGTTTTTCAGCAGCAGGGACTGGTGCTGATCAAAGTTGATGGAAAGCTGAATAGAACCAGATATAGGGATATCATCAAAGAAAACCTGTTTCGCTGGCCTGAAGGGATTGTTTTCCACCTTTCCTGCCGCTTCATCGGCAGCTGACACTGCCCTCCTGAGAGGCGGCGTGGCAATTGAACGGCGGCCACACTACAAATGGGGATACACTATCCCCCAAACCTCAGCCATTCTCTCCATTGTGCACTGCAGCTGATCTGAGGCAGCCAGCCAGACACTGGAGTGCTGCTGAAAACAGCAACGCAGATGCGCACAGAAACTCTGCTACCAATGCAGTGGCGGGAAAGGCGGAAGCCAATCCTGCCCACCAGATCAGCTTGGCAGGGGTGGGGTGGGAAACCGAACAGAGCCAAAAACAGCGCTCACAACCTCCAGGAGCGGCAAGGATCCACGCATGCCCTTTGCAGTTGTCTTCCAGTAACATGCAGCCTCTCATTATAAGCAATCCATCTAGCCCAGGGTCAGGTTCGCCATCACAAGTGGCTCGTCCCTCATGTGCGGCGGACCTAGAGGACAGGGATGGGCCACACCTCCCGTGACAGTCAACCTGAACCCGGGTGAGCCAGACTGCTTCAGCTGTGAGGAGCCTGGCCTAAGACTTCCATTGCCCAGGCTTCCTGAAGGTGAAGAGTTTAGCTGTCTCCAAGTAGTATAAATCCTTCCATCCCCAATCATCCAATCAGAGCTGAAGAAACTTCTTGGATAAGAAGCGAAATGTCTTCAAAGAAAAAACCAGAGGTACAGATTAGGCGAGACCTGGATCAAAAACAATAACTGTGAGAGGGGCCTCGGAGTCCTAGTGCAGAGGTGCCCAACCTTTTGGGCACCAGGGACCAGTTATGTGCAGAGAGGTTTTTCTGCGGACTGGAGGGGGTGTGGTTTTGTGTGCTGCCTGCATCCTGCGGATGGGGCTTTCCCTGTTTGTCCGGACTGGTTGCTGACATGCTGCGGCCCGGTACTAATCCACGGACCGGGAGTTGGGGACCACTGTCCTAGTGGATCAGTTGGATATGAGCCAGCAGTGTGCAGCAGCAGCCAGAAAAGCTAATACAATCCTGGGTTGAATAAACAGAGGCATAGAATCAAGATCACATGAAGTATTGGTACCACTTTATAAAATCCTAGTAAGACCACAGGTGGAATACTGCAACCAATTTCTGTCACCATACTACAAAAAAGATTGCCTTGCCTTCAGAAATTGTGGGTGCTCCATCACTGAAGTTTTTAAGAAGAGGCTAGACAGTCACTTGTCTGAAATGTTATAGGTTCTCCTGCTTGAGTGGGGGGCTGGACTATAAGACCTCCAAGGTCCCTTCCAGATTCTATTATATTCTATTCTGTTCTGTAATGTTCTGTTCTACCCTACTCTACTCTATTCACAAGGAAGTCCAGTTACCTGTTGAAAAAGTACCTATGGGACAAGTATGACCTGGATGACTGAGAATCTCCATAGACATGTAACTGTCAGTATTTTTTGTTATCAGAAAGACTCTAGGTAGACAAAGGGAAGTATAGTATTCAACAAATAAAGCGGAATTTGAATCTCACTTGCATAGAAAAGATGAATATGTAATTGCTGAAACCTCTAAATAGGCTGAGCAATGTGAAAATCAGCAGAAAAATATTCAAAAGTGCATAAATGTACCTCAAAGTTATATTGGAATTGTGGACAAGACAAAGGGTCTTTTTGTCATGCTTTAGTGGACTTGTAAAAAAGATAGAAAAGTTTGGATTCAAAGATATTCAATGATACAGAGAACTTTAAAGATTAATATCCAACTGGAATCGGAACACTTCATATTGGCACTAATGAAAAGTTCATAGAAGATTGTTTCTGACTATGACGCTCATAGTGAGAGTATTATACACGTAAAGCTGAAGGGCTCTACAATAAGTAGAATGGTGGACTGGTTGGGGAAGATAATAATAATGATGATAAAGTTGGAAGGGACCTTGGAGGTCATCTAGTCCAACTCCCTGCTCAGGCAGGAAACCCTATACTATTTCGGACAAATGGCTGTCCAGTTTCTTCTTAAAAACTTCCAGTGTTGGAGCATTCACCGCTTCTGGAGGCAAGTTGTTCCACTGGTTAATTGTTCTTAACTGTCAGGAAGTTTCTCCATAGTTCTAGGTTGCTTCTCTCCTTAATTAGTTTCCATCCGTTGCTTCTTGTCCTGCATTCAGGCGCCTTGGAAAATAACTTGACTCCCTCTTCTTTATGGCAGCCCCTGAGATATTGGAACACTGCTATCATGTCCCCCCTCTTCCTTCTCTTCATTAAACTAGACATACCCAATTCCACGTGATCTTGATTCTATCCCTCTGTTAATATAGTCTAGCACTGTGTTGGCTTTTTTGGCAGCTGCAGCACACTGCTGGCTCGTATTTAAATGATTGTCCACTAGGACTCCGAGATCCCTCTCACAGTTACTACTATTGAACAAGGTACCCCCTATACTATACCTGTACACTTGGTTTTTCTTGCCTAAATGTAGAACCTTACTTTTTTCACCATTGAATTTCATTTTGTTAGATAGCGCCCAGTGCTCAAGTCTGTCCAGATCCTCCTGTATCCTAAGCCTGTCTTCTGGAGTGTTGGCTATTCCTGCCAGCTTGGTGTCGTCTGTAAATTTGATGAGTTCCCCATCTATCCCCTCGTCCAGATCGTAGATGAAGATGTTGAAGAGCACTGGGCCCAGAACAGAGCCACTGGGCCCAGAACAGATGATAGAATTCTCAATGATGACTAAATTGACTATGATTAAGATAAGGATAGTAGCTATATTTACTAGTGACTGAAAAAAAGAAAAAATGTCATCAACTTGTGTTCCAAGATTAGAAGGGATAAATTATGTAAAGGGGGAAACAATGATGTAACTTTAGAAACAGGGGACAAATTTTAACGTCTTTATTACTTTGTCTTTTCTCTTTCTTTTCTTAATTTTATCATACTTTTTCTTATTAATCAGTTATTTTCTTTATTTATACTTCAAAGTTGTTATTGTTTTTATTCTGATAAAATTCCTTTAATAAAATAATAGAAAGAGCTAATACATCTAATTACAGAATGTCTTCCCAAACACTCAGACTGGGGAGTAGCATATTCTTACCCAAAGAGGCCACGTTCCTATGATTTTCCAGTATGACTTCCCGATGCAGTGCTTTTTGGTCAACATCCAGCTGAGACCACTCCTCCTCGGAGAAATACACAGCCACCTCCTCAAAGGACACAAGACCCTGCTGAATGAGAAGAAAACAGAAGAAAAATGAGGAGGATTTTTAAGATTTGTCCTATTATTTAAGTGATAGTGAAGTAGGGCTAAGGGGAAAAAATATTAGGGCAAAGTGGAGGGACTCAGCAGTCCAGAAATTGCTGTGTCTTGAGATAATATTCTGCCTCACTGTCCTTGACCAGTTAAGCTACATCCTGTTTTTGCTCTGCTTAGTAGCCAGTTCCCTATTTTTATCTCTGTGTCAATGTTCAACCGTCTGGTATTTTTCCATACTGCTAAGAATGCTGAGAACACGAATGTTTAGAATATTACCATATATGGGGTCCAGAGGGACCAGGAAATGCATATGTTGTATGAACTATATATGTGATCTCTGAACACCCTTCGGGGTTCAGACCCCTTGTTTTTCGAACCTGCGCATATTAAATCTTTCCTTCCTCAAAGAGCTGGCTCGAGTCCTTTCTTTCCACAACAGTTTCCTGGCACCCCAGATGGGACTTTTGGGCGAGGCGATGTTTCGCTGAGGGCGGCTTGACCCCTCGGACCCGATGGGAAGCCACTCCTGAAATATTCTCCAGGCGCCACGGGGGAATCCCCTCCGGGAGACAGTGGTGACTTCTCTGCGGAGCCGACGGAGCTGACGGTGCTAAGCTGGGGAAGTACCTATCTCACCTGAAGATAGAAGAGGGGGATTGATCGCCCCCCTGGACTCGGGACATCGTTCCTAAGGAAGTCCGTGTTAAGGTGTGCGGGAGGTTAAGTCATTTGCTGCTGCATTTCCTATAGGTGGCCGTCGAAACTACCGGCACCGTAGGTCAGTAGTGGTGGCAGTATTAGTGTCAGAATGGGGGGGAAAAGTAGTGTGCCTAGCACACCACTTCAATGTATGTTAAAAGGTTTTGATCAATATTTCAATCATACCAAATATAAAGTGCCATACCCCCCAGTCACCAAGGTTGCGCTTTTTGTGCGAAGAATGGTGGCTCCATTTAGATGTAGGGTGGCCCCCTGAGGGAACGTTCAATACTCAAGACTATTGATGATCTTACTTCGCTGATTGCAGCCAATGAAGAGAACTATCCTAATCAGTTCCAGTACATAGATCAGTGGGGGGATGCAGTAGCTGAAAGGGCAGATGATTTGTTGCAATGCCAGGCAGAGATGGTGCGCTTGTGTGTAGCTAGATCTAAAGGGAAAAAGTTGAAGGTGGTGTCAAAAAGATTTAAGGATGTGAAGATTTCAGAAACTAAGCTGTCTGACTCGAAGAAAGAGGTTCTAATAGAGGAAGAGGAAGTGGTGCTCCGACTCCCTCCGTATGTGCCACGGCCGCCTCCCTTGCCCCAGCCTCTGGCAGCACCTCCAGTGCTCCAGCCTGTGGCAGAGGCTACAGCTGTACCAGATAGCATGCAAGCAGTAGTGCGGAAAAAGAAAGGGAAAGGGGTGCCGATGGCACCCAAGGAGGAAGGAGGGAGAAAGATCTCCCTGGAGAAGAAAGTGAGGAGCTGAGTGTAGGAGGAGGTGATGAGACTGGAGCAGAAATGACAGTGGGAGTGGTGACAAGGTCTAAAGCTAAACAAGGGGAGTTGATTGCTCCTTTGAGGCAGATGGATCAGCACATAGTGAATCAGCAGGGAGAAGCGCAGATCAAATCCATTTTCCAGTATGTTCCGTTTACCATCACAGATTTGTTAAATTGGAAGCAGCATTAAGGTCCTTTAACTACTAAGCCAACGGAAATGGCAGATTTATTTCAGACCATTATGCAAACTCACAACCCGACGTGGCAGGATGTCCAGCAGTTGTTGAATACTTTGTTAACTCCTGAGGAAAAGGAAAAGTGGAGAGCAGCTGTTAGAACGTGTGTGAGAGATAGAAATCCGGCTGCGCAGGATTTGCAGGCAGTGGTTTTGGCCAAAGCCCCAGAGACAGATCCGGGATGGAATGTTCGTGGTAACAACCGTATGACATTGTTAAAGGAATATCAGAATTTAGTGGTGGAGGCATTGCGTAAAGCTGGAAAACCTCCAGTAAATATGTCTAAGCTGTCTTTAGTGACTCAGGGAGCAGATGAAAGTCCAGAAAGCTTCCTGCAGAGATTGATTGAGGCTTATGAATTGTATACTCAGATAGACCCCAGGCATGAGAATCATGTGCGGATGTTAAATGAGCGTTTTATAGCACAGAGTTATGAGGATATTAGGAGGAAGTTGCAAAGGCTTGAAGGAGCTTTAGGGAAAAATACATCTGAATTGTTGGAAGTTGCCAGGAAAGTGTTTGTGAATAGAGACAAGGTAGAGAAGAAGGAAAAGGATGCAAGGATGCATAAAAAGACGGAATTGCTGGCTGTAGCTCTGCAAGGAGGTATGTTGCTTGGACAAGACTGCCACAGGGATTTAAGAATTCACCCACCCTATTTGGTACTGCTTTAGGAAAGGATTTACAGCATTTTGTGCCCCGGCAAAGGGGGGACACGATTTTGCAATATGTGGATGATGTGTTGGTGACGGGTCAGACGGAGGATACCTGTTGGGAAAATACAGCATCTTTATTGGGCTTGTTATTAAAATGTGGTTATAGGGTGTCTCGGAAGAAGGCTCAATTGGTGAAGCAGAAAGTGCGCTATCTGGGGTATGACATTGAGCGTGGACATAGAGCCCTAGGGTGGGAAAGAAAGCAAGCGGTGTTGGCCATAGCTGAACCCACAAACCGGAGACAACTACGGGGGTTTTTGGGCTTGGCTGGCTTTTGTCGGATATGGATTCCAAATTATGCTTTGTTGGCAGCCCCTCTTTATTCAGCCACAAAGGGGGGTGAGCATGAGTTGTTTTGCTGGGAGGGGGAACAGAAAAAGGCTTTTAAGGATGTTAAGTTAGCACTCACATCTGCTCCAGCCTTAGCCTTACCAAATCTAGAAAAAGCTTTTAATTTGTATGTGGATACTAAGAACAACATAGCTTTGGGGGTATTGACTCAACAGTTAGGCCAGCAGTAGCTTATCTGTCTAAACAGTTGGATGGTGTAGCCCAAGGGTGGCCACATTGTTTGAAGGTCCTTGCTGCTATAGCAGTCCTGTTACAGGACTGTAATCAATTGACCTTCTCATGTCCTGTGAATGTGCACACACCCCATGCGGTGCAGACCATATTGGATAACAAAGGGCATTTGTGGATAAGCAATCAAAGGCTTTTCAAATATCAAGCAATGATGATTGAGAATCCACAAGTCAAACTGGTTGTCTCTAATCGACTAAATCAGGCCACCTTGTTACCAGGGGGCATTAAAGTAGAACATGATTGTTTACAAGTATTGGAAAGTGTTTACTCTAGCAGGCATGACTTGTCTGACGTCCCTCTTCAGGCAGCTCAGCTCAATTGGTATACAGATGGCTCCAGCTACATGCATGAGGGACGAAGAGTTGCAGGCTATGCTATTGTAGATGATGATGAAGTTGTGGAGAGTGGGCCGTTGGGCTCCGAACACAGTGCACTTTTAAACGCACTTAGTGTATGCCTTATTATTTGTGTTATTAATGCTATACTTATATAGGCTATTCTGCACATATCCAGAGCTACTCTGCTGGAACCTTACCGGTAATAGGTTCCTCAACGCACAGTAGCGAAGACCCCTGCTAAGCCACATCGGAAGCTGGCTTTCTACGCACGGGAGAAGAAAGGATGAAGATTCTTGTTTTCTTTTGCTTGCTTCTTTCATTTGTAATGGGTAATCATGTATGTGTTTTCAATTCAGGTCAGTGGAGCAAGCCGGAGGAAGCTCCCCAAGTGATACTATCCTATCTGATTGGAACAGGTGAATGTGATGGTAACCCCCCTCTTGCTTTTACCCCAGAGTGTTGGAATGGCATTTTGCCTCATCCCTGTCAGTATCCACAAGTTTTTGATAGGATTGCGAAGGAGGCATGTCTCACTAGGCAGCCTACCAATTCTGAAGCATGTCCATTTGTGGGATACATTATGAGAAAGGGAATGTGTGCAAAGGCCCCCTATAAAGGAGCCCTTCCTCCCATAACTTTGGACTGTGGGCCTCCTTTGTTCTGGGGTTGGGAACAAGTCACCCTAGTCTCGCAGTTAAAACCCGGATGGAAGGGGACTTGTATTGTGCGTGTGAATCCAGTAGAATTTGGGGTTACGATCAGGAAACCACCAAGAACAAAACCTACAAGAAGGAGGGCTAGAAGGTCCTACCCAGACAAAGGGATGCCTCACCCTTTAACTTCACGAATGCAATATAATCTCTGAGTACAGTTGGCTAAGGCTGCTAATGTTGCAGATTTTTGCCTTGCCGAAGCATATGACATGGAAAACTTAATTTCTACTTGCCTGATACCTGTGTGTGTCCCAGCCTCTGCGATGAAGGCCTACTCATATACTGGTCGACTACACCGTATACAAGAAGATCAGATAAAGTATGACTCACTGTCTGCTTGGGGGCATTTATTTATTTATTTATTTATTTAATTAATTTTTATCCCGCCCTTCTCCTTACGGACTCAGGGCGCCTAACAGCCTTATAAAACAGATACAACGATAAAAATACCCAATTTAAAACCTAATTAAAATGAAATATTTGCTTTGGCCAATATCAATTAAAATTACTCTTAAAACCCCACTAAAAATTTCCTAGGCCAATCCCGCTTGTTGGAAGAGCCATGTCTTAAGGGCGCGGTGGAAGGAGGGGAGATCCGGGATCACCCAGATCTCTGGGGGCAGTTCGTTCCAGAGGGTGGGAGCTCCCACCGAGAAGGCCCTCCCCCTGGAGGTCGCCAGCCGGCACTGTCTGGCTGACGGCACCCTGAGGAGACCCACTCTGTGGGAGCGTACCGGCCGATGGGAGGTAATCTGCGGCATACCTCTTATCAATTGCCACTTGATGCCCTTGTGTTACATACCCCTATTGTAGCTGTTCCTGAAGGTGTTGCTTGTGCTAAAATCACTGGCTGTGAGCAATCTACAGCAAAACCTAAGCCCCTTTGTATTAACATGAGCCAAGACAAGCTGAATTGTTCATCCTTCCTGTCAGTGGCCTCTAATTATGGTCACGTATGGTTGCCAAAAGGATGGTTCTTCACATGTGGAAAGGAAACATTCAATTATATCCCTGCTAACCTGAGCACTGCATACTGTTGTTTGAGTAGACTGACTGCATTCTTACCAAGTAGGTCAGCCTTTACTGTTTCCAAAACCACTCGCTATAGGAGAGCTGACACTTTGAGTGAAGACTGTGACTCCACCCGCACCCTACTGAATCCAGCCGAATACCATGCATTGGCCATTTCATTGGTGGGAGTTCCTGCTTTAGCTTTGCGAGCCCATATCAACATAAACTCTGTTGCTTGCAGTCTGGCTAAGACAATTAATGCTACTTCGGTGGCTCTGTCAGCCATTAACCAAGAACTTATAGAACTACGTAAAGCTATTTTGCAAAACAGGGCTGCCATAGACTATCTTTTACTCCGCCAACATCTAGGTTGTGACTCTTTAGAAGGAATGTGCTGTTTCAATCTCACAGATCAATCAGAGGTAGTAAAAAAAACAAATCAAGGTACTTCATAAATTGGCCTCGGATCTGCAAATTGATACCTTAGGCAGTTGGTGGAGCAACTTATGGTCCTGGCTCCCGATGGGTCTTATTGGTACTATTATTCAGTATATAGTAATCCTTATTGCTGTGCTAATTAGTGGCTGTTGTCTGGTTCAGTGTCTGTTTTCATTGGTAAACAATATATCTTTGCCAAAGAAGATGTCTGTGTTGGCTGAACGGAAAGCAACTGCCCAGGTCATGGCTATGTGGGACTATGAGAACATAAAAACAGCAGATCCTAGTGTCACTGGTTGAGAGTAATCGTCATAAAGTGAGATTATTCTCAAAAGGGGGGGAGTGAAGTAGGGCTAAGGGGAAAAATATTAGGGCAAAGTGGAGGGACTCAGCATTCCAGAAATTGCTGTGTCTTGAGATAATATTCTGCCTCACTGTCCTTGACCAGTTAAGCTACATCCTGTTTTTGCTCTGCTTAGTAGCCAATTCCCTATTTTTATCTCTGTGTCAATGTTCAACCGTCTGGTATTTTTCCATACTGCTAAGAATGCTGAGAACACGAATGTTTAGAATATTACCATATATGGGGTCCAGAGGGACCAGGAAATGCATACGTTGTATGAACTATATATGTGATCTCTGAACACCCTTCGGGGTTCAGACCCCTTGCTTTCTGAACCTGCGCATATTAAATCTTTCCTTCCTCAAAGAGCTGGCTCGAGTCCTTTCTTTCCACAACAATTCCAAGCAAAGATATACATTTCAGGCCATTTAGTGAAATTAATCACACTTTTCGTCTGGGTCTACCTCTCTGTCCCCTTCCATTAGCAAGACTTTCAGCTCTGGAGAGAATCAACTGGAATGGGCCTTGGAAACCCCACCCATCACTCACTCCAATCAACCCAATATTTGCAGGTGAAAATGCAGTTGGTGGTAGTTCTTTCTACCAATTCAGTAAAAGGCTTCTGGTGTCCCCAGAGCAAACAATTTTATCCATGCTCAAAACCGTCATTAAAGTTGTTTGAGAGGCACCCAGGCATTTACATGGGTGTCATCAATAGACAAAGACACACAAGCCCTGTGTCAAAGCAATAATATCCTATCCGCTGCTCCTCAGATTACAAGGAATCCACTGCTTGTACCCCAACCCAATGGCTGAAGAAGAGAAACCTTCCTGGAAAGAGCATTTCTCATCCTTCCCAAAGCTGGATTGTTTGGCCCCAAATTCCAGGCATAAATCGGAGTATTAGAAACTCCTTTAAAGGCTGAAGGGCCTTGATCTGCCCACCCTCTTTGGATTTTAACAGTCTGCTTCATCTTTTAACCTGGTGCCATTATTTTTCTTATCACTAAACAAGGCGTTTTAGAAGGTGTAAGGTGCCAATGTGATTCTTTCCGTTATTATTGCACTATTCCGTGCCAAAGAATTACTAATAGGATTACTATTTAGAAAATGCTAACATTGAGAACATTTTATCTTTTATTATACCTCTCTTACTTGAGTTGGAACTTCAAACACTCTTTCAGCACCACCATAGAAAGGAGTCAGATTTGTTCTATTTTTCCCTGTGAGGAAGACAGAATTTTTAAATGGATAATTAATAAAAGGGCAGGAGGCATTCTACAGAAGAGGAGAGAGAGAAGGTAAGACATCTGGGACCTCTCTTGGGAATGGGTGGATTTTTGATTACCAACTGAGATGTCCTCACTTGTGGATTCCTGATAGATCCTCCTGGAAAACAGCTCCGGAGGAGAATTTGATAGATTCCCGATTCTCATAGGATCTCTGGTCTGCAGAGGGAAAAACTTGAATAAGACATCACACAACATGAAGTGGATTCTTGTTCTCTAAAAACAACTTCAATGCCCCAATATTAATCAATGAGCCTAGAATGTAAGAAAGAAACAGCTGTCTCCAGTTTGTCTTCTAGAATGGATAATGGAACAATGTCCTGCAAGAACTAGTGAAGCATCGCCACATATTATGAAGAGCAGAGAAGTAGGGAAGGGAGGGGTGAAAAATTCAAACACATTCTTTATTCCCTTCTGGACTTCCAAGGTGAAGGTCTCTCACCTCTACTTCGACTTGCTCCTTCTGCTCCTCTGCCTGACTCATGAGGAAGCCTTCTGCCAGGGCCACCGCTTGGGAGCTGGTCTCTGCTCCACACTCCTGCAACCAGTTTGCCATCAGAGGGGGCAGAAGGGCCAGCAGCTGCTCCAGAACTACTAGGTCCAACATCTGGGCTTTGGTGTGCTTTTCTGGTCTCAGCCATTGACTATAAAAGTTGTGGAGTCGGCTGCAAAGTCCTCGGGGACCGTCAATCTCCTCATATTGGATGTTTCTGAAGTTGCAGGGCTGAATCTCTGAACGGATGATGGTTTTCTCCTCCAGGAACCTCTGCTCAGNGATTATTCCGGATCTCCTTACTTTCCGCCGCGCCCTCAAGACATGGCTTTTCCAACAAGCGGGCCTGGCCTAGGGAGGATTTTTAAATTGGGTTTTTTAGAAATTTTAATTATCACAACACTAAAATTTTGGTTTTAATTTGGTTTTATTCGGTGGGGTGTGTGGGTCTTTCTTTGTTTTAATAATGTTGTGAGCCGCCGTGAGTCCTTCGGGAGAAGGGCGGGATACAAATTGGAATAATAAATAAAATAAATAAATTTACATGGGTGTCATCAATAGACAAAGACACACAAGCCCTGTGTCAAAGCAATAATATCCTATCCGCTGCTCCTCAGGATTACAAGGAATCCACTGCTTGTACCCCAACCCAATGGCTGAAGAAGAGAAACCTACCTGGGAAGAGCATTTCTCATCCTTTCCAAAGCTGGATTGTTTGGCCCCAAATGCCAGGCACAAATTGGAGTATTAGAAATTCCTCTAAAGGATGAAGGGCCTTGATCTGCCCACCCTCTTTGGATTATAACAGCCTGCTTCATCTTTTAACCTCGTGCCATTATTTTTCTTATCACTAAACAAGGCGTTTTAGAAGGTGTAAGGTGCCAATGTGATTCTTTCCGTTATTATTGCACTATTCCGTGCCAAAGAATTACTAATAGGATTACTATTTAGAAAATGCTAACATTGAGAACATTTTATCTTTTATTATACCTCTCTTACTTGAGTTGGAACTTCAACCACTCTTTCAGCACCACCATAGAAAGGAGTCAAATTTGTTCTATTTTTCCCTGTGAGGGAGATAGAATTTTTAAATGGATAATTAATAAAAGGGCAGGAGGCATTCTACAGAAGAGAAGAGAGAGAAGGTAAGACATCTGGGACCTCTCTTGGGAATGGGTGGATTTTTGATTACCAACTGAGATGTCCTGACTTGTGGATTCCTGATAGATCCTCCTGGAAAACAGCTCCTGAGGAGAATTTGATGGATTCCCGATTCTCATAGGATCTCTGGTCTGCAGAGGGAAAGAGTTGAATAAGACATCACACAACATGAAGTGGATTCTTGTTCTCTAAAAACAATTTCAATGCCCCAATATTAATCAATGAGGCTAGAATGTAAGAAAGGAACAGCTGTCTCCAGTTTGTCTTCTAGAATGGATAATGGAACAATGTCCTGCAAGAACTAGTGAAGCATCGCCACATATTATGAAGAACAGAGAAGTAGGGAAGGGAGGGGTGAAAAATTCAAACACATTTTTTATTCCCTTCTGGACTTCCAAGGTGAAGGACTCTCACCTCTACTTCGACTTGCTCCTTCTGCTCCTCTGCCTGACTCATGAGGAAGCCTTCCGCCAGGGCCACCGCTTGGGAGCTGGTCTCTGCTCCACACTCCCGCAACCAGTTTGCCATCAGAGGGGGCAGAAGGGCCAGCAGCTGCTCCAGAATTACTAGGTCCAACATCTGGGCTTTGGTGTGCTTTTCTGGTCTCAGCCATTGACTATAAAAGTTGTGGAGTCGGCTGCAAAGTCCTCGGGGACCATCAATCTCCTCATATTGGATGTTTCTGAAGTTCCAGGGCTGAATCTCTGAACGAATGATGGTTTTCTCCTCCAGGAACCTCTGCTCAGTTTTGGTCCAGATCTTCCCACAGCTGCCAGGCTCAACAGCAGAGGGGCCTTTTCCAGTTCCCCCACTTGCTAACCGTTGTTTCTGCATTCTTTGTCTGTCCTGGAAGGAAATTCCAGATAGGTCAGAGGAATCTTGTGGATCTCCAAACACCTTTCAATTCATAGGACTATTCCGGTAGCTGCAGGACTGACCAAAGGCTGTCCAAGCTCTTCGCCCAAGAGTTAACTTTTTGTTGTTAGGAACGTTGTTGACATTACTCTAGTTTCTGCATCTGAGATGGAATAGAAAATAAATTCAAAGAATGAGAAGGTGGTGGACAACAGTCCTCCTCCTGAAAGGGAAGCTGGTAAAAGATTGCATAGGTATTCAGCAGATGGATCCTCTGGGTATTTCTCTTTTTGTCTGTCCATCAAGTGTGGTGTCAAATATGGTCCTAGATTACATCAAGACATGGAATATTTTATATTGGATTATAAAAGAAATGTTTTATATTTGGTGGATTTTCAATATTTTTTCCCTGAAGGGCAAGTTAGTTCCCTTTCACATTTAAGATCATATATACCCTACAATTAGGGATCATACAAGATGCTAGAACTCAAAGTGCTTAAG
>NW_015386218.1:473036-486208 GCF_001527695.2 Protobothrops mucrosquamatus | reverse complement strand
AAGGGCAAGTTAGTTCCCTTTCACATTTAAGATCATATATACCCTACAATTAGGGATCATACAAGATGCTAGAACTCAAAGTGCTTAAGAAACTGCAATGAAATACAGAATTTTGACACGTTTCTTGTCCTTCATGTTGAGACATTTAGGCATTAGACGTTTACCAGTATTAAGGATGTTACTCCCTCTTGTTTTTAAGTTTGTATGTTTGTAAGTAACTGGAGCCATAGAGAAGAGAAAAGGAGGACGTTCCAAAAATGGCTCATCCCAAGTTTACCTTTTGTCAGTGAGGAAAAGGAAGAAAACCCCTAATATGGATAATGCTGAATGAAATGATCCTGGGAAGGAACAACATTCTAACGATGCCATGAAGGTTGAGTTCAAATCAAATGAAATGCCAAGGAAATGACCCTGGCTTAGGATGCTCACTTCCTGTTTTTCAGTGTTGGCTTTTGGGGAACAAAGTCAAACTATAACACGAAGGCTGCTTCACACAATTTCCCTTTACCCCAAACTGGTTAGCCAACCATAAGAGCAAAGTTGACATGAAACACAGGGCTTGAAAGAACACACCTTAATGTGATGTTCACTCACCCTCTTAACTGTAATAATAATAATAGAGTTGGAAGGGACCTTGGAGGTCTTCTAGTCCAACCCCCTGCTCAGACACGAAACCCAATCTATATTGTACCTATACTGCACTAAAGATTTGCGGCTTCTATTTCCAAAATGGAAAACCAAATTAAGTACCAGGAAAATCAATTCCCCACCCCCACCCCGAAAATAAATATAACAAGAAGAATATCTTAGAAAACCACTAAAATCAGGGAAGAAAGTGAGGAATCCTATTAGGTATTTGAACTTTAACAGCTGGGACATATTCTGATAAATCCTTCTTGATCGAAGACTCAAACTACTGGACAAATACATTTAAATTATGGTTTGAATTTCAAATTCCTGGTTATTTTTTCTAATGATTTCAAAGTTAGAGAGTTAGAGTTAAGAACAATCCTACAAACAATAAATGTCTCAGGTCAGAAAACAGCAGTTGAGATGAGAGCTATTTCAATCGATTTCATAAGACAATAAATCAACATTAGAACTTTTAGTAAAACTTTAGACAGCAGAACCCCATTAATCATTCTGGCCCAAACCCCTTTGGGAACTTCAGAAGCCTGAATTAACAAGCCACCATCCGATACACAGAGGACGAATACCAGAATGAATGAACCACTGACAGTCTAACATGAGCTTCTGATTCATGCAACTCCGATAAACACGTCCCCCACTTCTTAGCCTCATCCACGCTTTTCCAAAGACGGAAAAATGAAGATAATTATGGACTCCAACTCCCAGGCTTGAAAGAGGTTTGGGAAACACCGGTCCATTCGGGCACCGGATGCGAATGCTGCGTCTCAGCCCCACTTGCGTCCCTTGTCTGCCGGCAGAGCCCCTTGGAGGTCGTGGGGAGAGGCGGGGGAAGCAGCACCCCAGTCCCGGTCCTCCACCCGGGGCCCCGGACTTGCACCCGGAACAGGCAGGGGGACTTCGGGACAGCCGCGCCTTCCCCCCACCATGCAGAGGCTCCCCGGGAAATGGGGGGAAACGGCCCCTCCCTTCTGGCGACCCCCATTTCTCTCCTTGCGGGCCCCTGCATGGGAAAGGGCGGCAGCGGAAGATGGGACCCCGGACTCCCACCTCGGGGGAAGACTTGGCCCGTCTCCACACTCGCTTCCAGCGCGGTACCCCTTTCCACGGGCAGAGCCGCCACTCGTGTAAATCGGGAGTCTCGTCGGGCTCCGCCTCCCCGCAGGGATTCCCGGCAGCTTCTGCGCCTCCCGTCCACGCCCCGCCCTCGCCTCTCTCTCAGCGGAGGGAGGGGGGAAGAGAAAGAGCAGCCTCTTCCTACGATTTCTCCGGGCGACCCGGGTAGTCTGCCCTGGCGGAGCAGTCCTGCGCATGCCCAGTTCCCTCCTGAGGCTGAGAGCACTCTCTGGTGGACTCTGCGCGAAGTGTTAGCATTACCCGAAAGGGCGGGAAACAGGAGCGCGTCTGAGATGAGGAGGAGGGCAGGGATGTTAGGTATGGGAGAAGGAAAAGACCCTCTCAAAGGCTTCGGTATCTCCAGAGGCGGCACCTTTTCCATCTTCCTATCCAGGGATCATTTGTGGACATGGAGAAAAAAATATATCTGGAGGATTTGAACTCTCTTCCCTCAAGAACACTTGACCTGAAGGCTCCCCAGAGATTGGCCTCAAAATGGGCCCAAATCCTCTCAGAAACTGATGGGCGGTCAGAAGACGAGAACCAGGAGGCTCTTTGGGAAACACTATTTGTGTCTTGCGGTTGTTGTGAACTCCGCCTGAAGGGGAGGAAGATGAGACATGGGCAGGGAAGCCACAACTGGGAAAATGTATTTCTATTCCTCTGGTTGTGTATCTGCAGCTGCCCTTGTCCAGTTCTTGGCTCAGGATGTCTCAGAATCACCGGGAAAGCCGAGCAGCTGCTTTGGACCCAGGAAAGGACGCTGAAGGGAAAGAAAAAACTGCTCCAAAATGGGGGGAAAGCTGAAACTGGAGGATTTTCCAGAAATTTTACTTCACAAGGAGGCTCCTTGGAGAAGAAATGAAAAGGGGAAAGCGGCGTCTTATCTGTGACTGGAGAAAAGTTGGAACTGCAAAAGGATGGAAAGCAACTATGGAAAAGATAACATATAATTAAAATACTGAGGGGAGAAAAAGAAGAGGAGAAATGTGTTTTATTTAGGGATTGAACAGTAAACACCCTCAGGAAATTTCAGTAGGAAAGCTGTCTGTAGAATTTAAGGCAGGGGTGTTCAAACTTGGCCTTTTTACGACTTGTGGACTTCAACTCCCAGAATCCCTCAACCAGGTACATTGGCTAAGGAATTCTGGGAGTTGAAGTCCACAAGTCATAAAAGGCCAAGTTTAAACACCCCTGATTTAAGGAAACTGGGATGTTGCTAGATCATTAATGAAAAGAAAAGTACAATAATTGTCTATTTTTCTTTGACTGACACTCTGTTCCATTTTTGTAATGAAACATTGGACAATAACTGGCAGAGAATTGGAATTGGTGCCTTCTCTCCATTTTGACACAGAATCAACCAGTAGTAATATTTGAATAAACAGCTGCACCCCGCAAGGCTTGTAAATTCAGGCTTAAAATCCTCCCAATTATATTTGCTTATTAACAATTATTAGGTTAGGGCTTTTCTTATTATTGTACAGTAAGCAGATGCAAAGACAACAATTGTTTTTCCCACAAAAACTTTGATTAGACACACTTAAACTCCCACTCCTTACTTGTAAACTGAATGCTAACCTGACCTTGCTTATTTTACTCTTTTTCTGTTAAGCAAGAAAATGGTAAGGGAACACCTATCCAACCTTGACAAATATAAATCACCAGGACCTGACAGATTACATCCCAGAGGTCTGAAGGAGCTAGCAGATATTATCTCAGAACCATTGCACCATATGTTTTAAAAATTCTGCAACACAGGATGTAACTGAGGATTGGAAAAGGGCTGATATGGTTCCCATCTTCAAGAAAGGAAAAAAAACAGACCCAGGAAGCCAATAAGTCTAACATCAGTACCTGCGAAGATAGTGGAAAAGTACTCAAAAAACAGATCTGCGAACAACTAGAAGCAAACAAAGTTATAACTGGTAGCCAAACCAATCTTATTTCCTTCTTTGATAAAGTGGCCAAATTAGACCAGCGAAACACTGTGGACATAGTATACTTACATTTCAGTAAGGCGTTCGACAAAGTAGACGACAATCTACTGCCTGGTAAGCTAGGAAAAGGTGGAATAGACAACATCACCACCAGATGGATTTGTAGCTGGCTGACAAACTGTACTCAACGAGTAGACCTCAATGGTACTATATCCACACAGAGAGAAATAAGCAGTGGGGTACCACAAGGCTCCGTCTTATGCCCAGCACTCTTCAATATCTTCATCAAAGACTTAGATGAGGGAATAGAAGGGGAACTCGTCAAATCTGCAGATGATACTAAACTGGCAGGAATAGTCAACACCACAGAAGACAAGTTGAAGATTCAAAAAGTTCTTGACAAACTTGAACAATGGGCCCTATCCAACAAAATAAGTTTTAATGTGGAGAAAAGCAAAGTTTTACATTTAGGCAGGAAAAATGAGAGATATAAGTACAGATTAGGTGAGACCTGGCTCAAAAATAGTAACTGTCAGAGGGACCTTAGAGCCCTAGTAGACGATCACTTGACTATCAGCTAGTAATGTGCAGCAGCTGCCAAAAAAGGTAACAATCATGGGTTGTACAAACATAAGCATAGAATCAAGATCACGCAAATTATTACTACCGCTTTATAAAACCCTAGTAAGGCTACACATGGAATACTGCAAACAGTTTTGGTCACCATACTACAAAAAAGATGTTGAGGCCATGGAAAAAGTTCAGAGAAGAGAAATTAAGATAATCAAAGGCCTGGAAACTAAAACATATGAAGAACGGCTGCAGGATTTGGGTTTGGCTACTCTAAAGAAAAGAAGTAATAGGGGTGACATGATAGCAGTATTCCAGTATTTGAGGGGCTGCAAAAAAGAAGAGGGAGTCGAATTATTCTCCAAAGCACCAGAGGGAAGGAGAAGAAACAATGGTTGGAAACTGATCAAGGAGAAAAGCAACCTGGAGTTAAGGAGAAAGTTCCTAACAGTGAGGTCAATTAACCAGTGGAACAGGTATAGGTTCTCCTGCTTGAGTGGGGGGCTGGACTACAAGACCTCCAAAGTCCCTTCCAGCTCCTGTCCTGTCCTATCCTATCCTATCCTATCTTACCACAGGTTAGCAGCTATTTCTGTCTTGCTTGATCTACCGTTTTCCCCCCAAAATAAGACCTACCCCGAACAGAAGAACTTAGGTTCATTTTTAGTGTTGGGCCTAATATAAGCCCTACCCAAAAATAAGCCCTGCTTAAGAGATTGCATGGTTGCTGGCTGCCCATTCCATCACACCATCTGGTTGCTAGACACAAGGCAGTGTGGGAGGTGGGGGAGAGCTGCCCCATGTGTCCTACAACAGCTTACCATGCCGAAGGGCCCCTGCAGCCAGACCTATCACACCCTGACACCTGTCGCGCCTCGCCTGCTCAATGGCTTCTCCCACTTTCTCCTTCTTCCTCCTCCTTTGAACAGCCCTTCGCTCCTGTTGCTGCTTTTTCAGTCCTGGATCTCGGTTTGTCCGGAGCCTGTGCAGAGGGTCTTTGGAAATGAAGCCCCACAGAGATCAGGTGGGTGGCAACCATTTCCTTCGCTTTTGGGCTGGCTCTAAAATTGTCTGGAAGGAGCAGCCCAAGGGCTCCAATCTGGCTTTGCAACAAGCAAGGGGATTGGAGGCACATGAATTCACGCTAGTCTGGTATCTCAAAAAAACAAGATTTTTTACCCGCTGGCGGATTTTCGCTGCCATACTGTATAAATTTGTTTAAAGTTTACTTGATGCAGAATGCGGATCCTTCCAATTCTGCATCAACTAAAGTTTAAAGAAAGCTAAACAGTATGGCAGCAAAAATCCAGTAGCGAGGAAAAAAAACTGGTCTCACTGCAGTGCCTGCTTTTCTCCCCATGCGTTTACTTCGCTAAATCAATCACCTGTCTAGAAGTGAAGTTTAGCAGGCTGAGCACCCAGGCAGAGGCAAAGGCATGAGGGGAAGCTTCCCACAAGCATTTCTTTGCTAACCTCCTTTCCAGCTCTTTCACGTTTCTCCGTCTCAGTCATGTTTCTCTGCCTCCACATGCAGGGAAACAAAAGAAGTTTGTGGAACTAAAAAAGTTCAATCAGACCTTCCAATTTCTCGTGAAAAAAAAAGATCTCACCAAGTTGGAAGGTCTGATTGAACTTTTTTTTTTTAGCCCCACAAACTTGTTTCTCTGCACGCGAAGACGGAGAAATGTGACAAAGACAGAGAAACATGATGGAGCTGGAAAGGTTAGCAAAGAAATGCTTGGGAGAAGCGAGAGCAACTGGGCGGTGGTGCCGGACCAGGAAGACAGTCCCCTAGCTTTGCTGGGGCAAAGAACCACTGCTCCACCTAGAGGAGCATCTGCCTGGCCGCCCCCGCTTTCCCCTCGCCCAAGGGCCACAGGGGCTGGATTGGCACATGAATGGCATGCGCACCCCCCCTTCCCTGAACTCTCTCAGAACCAGTAGTCTGCCCCCACGCTCCAAAGTTGGATCAATTGCCGCCGCACATTGAAGCTGTGTCTCCACGCCATGCGAAGGCAACGCCCCGCTGTTTATACCGAACATCGTCCTGGTTATGCACGCTCGCCTACTGTATGTATTTTGGGGGAAATACGTAATCTATTTTTATCTCTATCTTCTTTGTCAAAGGGCTTTCCTCTCCCCTTCCCATGCATAATCCTCTAATATATGAGCTGCTATGGAGAATTCTGAACCTTGGCCATCTGCACGAAGCGCACTTCCATGGGGGTCTCATTCTTTTCTTGCAGTTTTTTCACCTCTGTCTCTTACCAATTCTTGGATCTCTACAAATTGCATTTTCCCCTTGTTGCGAGCTTTCCCCTTGTATACAACAAACTCTCAGTGAAGAAGAGACTGCAGCTGTTATATACAGCACCACTGATATAAATTTTCATTTACATTAAATGTAGACTTTTTCTTAGCCCTCATCTCACCATAGAAAGGTAAAATATGGTCCTTCTGCTTCTTTTGCACATGCATTTCAGGGGCTTTTTGTCATTCTGGCTCCTTTTTGTGCGAGAGAATCTCTTCATACAGAAACTATTTTCACACTCTAATTATCTATGTGATTATTCTATTTCATCATGACAGGACTTTGACCGAAAGAAGTTCCCTCCTTCTCCATTCACACTGGTTGACTTAGCTGTTTTTCACAATGGACTAAAGAGTTGGATTATTTTTCGTATTGCTTCTCACAGTCCAGAAGTTCCCATTCTCATTTCTGCTATAGAGGAAGAAAGATTTAAAAAGTTTTCTCTTGAAGAGATGCATCAGGGAGATGCAGCTCCTTCTGATTGTTGTGGAAGCAATACATATTAAATGTCTGCCTGATCCCATCCCTCCTAGATCAATCATTTTCCAACTCAATACCGGGATACATTCTCATCTGAGCACCTTCTCCAAACTAAATACACTGAGGTGGAGATTGTAAATCCGTTGGGGTTTTTGTAGGATTAAACATAAGTCACAGAGGATCTGATGTTACACTGTCACATCAGTTTCCTTTTTGAACATTTTTGTAATTTAGCACAATATCCCAAGAAGTTTTCCGTTTCAACATCTTCCAATTCATTATATAACTTCTACTGACCGCTATAAAAAGCTTAACTGTAAAACAATGGCTACTTAAACCATTCTATTCATAAGGTATCTTCTTTAGCATCACACTTTTTTGATAATTCATATTTAGTTATTATTTCTGCAACTCTTTTGTCAGACTGGCCATAGTTTATTCCCTAGGAAAGGATGAGCCTTGATTCCATGGATGTTAGAGAAAAGGTACTTTTACTAGAGATACCAATTGCAGCATAAGCAAGGCAAGCTCTGAAAAAACTGCACAAAAACCATATATTGAAAGCAATCTCCAATGTCCAAACCCCTTCCCCTGGATAGATCAGTCCAATCCAATCCTGGTCCAATGTTTTAGCAACCTGATGCCTCACCAGCAGATATAATTCCTTTCCCAGGGCTGGTGTCCTTGAGGGCAGGAAGATGGCTCAGTTTGGTACCACTGGCTCCTGTTCATGTCCATACTCCACAAATCCTTACAACAATCCGCTTCCAGTGCTCTTCCCCTGCCAAATGTCCCCTTCCTCCTAGTTATGGCAGTTGTCCCATTCCTAGTTATGGCAGTTGCTAGCGAGCTTCAAAGAAAGGAAAGAAAGGCATCTGACATCTTTCGTGATTCATGCCTTTCCCATAGTATGCCTGGAATGACATTTTGCTAGCTCAGCCCGATGCTTGCTCTCAAAAATTAAACTTTTATAAAGTTTCATTGGGGATTTGGGCTTTCTTTATTATGATCCAACTGGAAATGGGATAAACATGAAGAAAAAAAGATGTTCTCTTATTTATGTGAAATGGCATTGGTGGCATTTGGTTTCCATTAGTAAATTCATCACTCTGGGGTTTCCAATTGTGAAGGTCAGAGTCAAAAAATTCAGTAGATGTAATTAGGAAATGCATATATTTCAACAACTAAACCTAACAGTTAAACAGATTATCACCCAAATGTATTTGTATATGGAACATTCGCCCATTGGTCCTCTTGAAGATGTTACATTTCACAGATTTATAGGGCTTTTACACTGTGTGGTCCTTTTATGAGAGTTAAGATAACTATTCATAATAAAACCTTTTCCACATACCATACATTTATACGGCTTCTCCCCTGTGTGGATCCTTTTATGGGTGTTAAGATAATTCTTCGTAGAAAAACACTTTCCACAATCAATGCATTTATAAGGCTTCTCCCCTGTGTGAGTCTTTTTATGGCGGGTAAGACTACTAGAGACAGAAAAGCATTTTCCACACTCTATGCATTTATATGGCTTCTCCCCGGTATGTGTCCTACTATGGTAAATAAGTTGGTAGTTCTTAATAAAGCTCTTTCCACATTCCATGCATTTATGTGGCTTCTCCCCTGTATGGATCCTTTTATGGTATTTAACATGACTGCTCATCATAAAACCTTTTCCACACACCATACATTTGTACGGCTTCTCCCCTGTATGGGTCCTTTTATGTTTGTTAAGATAATTGTTCGTAGAAAAAATCTTTCCACATTCTATGCATTTATAAGCTTTCTCCCCTGCATGGGTCCTTTTATGGATGTTAAGATAACTGTTTGTAGAAAAACTCTTTCCACATTCCATGCATTTATGTGTCTGCCCTTTATGTAACTGGTAATGGAAAGTAAGAGAAGTACTACAAGTGAAGCTCTTTCCACACTCCAGGCATTTATAGGGCTTCTCCCCTGTGTGGGTCCTTTTATGGGTGTTAAGATAACTGTTTGTAGAAAAGCTCTTTCCACATTCCATGCACTTATAAGGCTTCTCCCCTGTATGGGTTTTTTTGTGGAAGTTAAGATAACTGTTTGTAATAAAAGCCTTACCACACTCCATGCATTTATATGGCTTCTCCCCTGTATGTGTCCTACTATGGTAAATAAGTTGAGAGTTCTTAACAAAGCTCTTTCCACACTCCAGGCATGTATATGGCTTTCCCCCTGCGTGGATCCTTTTATGGAAAATAAGGTCAGTGCTCTTAGGGAAGCTCTTTCCACACTCCATACATTTATAGGGCTTCTCACCTGTATGGATCCTTTTGTGGCAAGCAAGACTGCTCCTATGAGTAAAGCTCTTTCCACATTCCACGCATGTATAGGGCTTCTCACCTGTATGGATCCGATAATGCAAAGTAAGAGAAGTACTAAAAGTGAAGCTCTTTCCACACTCCATGCATTTATAGGGCTTCTCTCCTGTGTGGATCCTTTCATGGGAAGTAAGATTGCTGCTCTGAGTAAAGCTCTTTCCACACTGAATGCATTTATAGGGCTTCTCTCCTGTGTGGGTCCTTGTATGTGAACTAAGATGAGTTGTATGAATAAAGGTCTTTCCACACTCCATACATTTATAAGGCCTTTTCCCTGTGTGGATTGTTTCATGTACAGAAAGATTTCTGAGTGAGCTCAAGCACTTTCCACACTCTGTGCATTTGTAGGGCTTCTCTCTTGTGTGGATCCTTTTATGAGAAGTAAGTTCTCTACTGTTCGTAAAGCTGTTTCCACACTCCATGCATTTATAAGGCTTTTCCCCTGTATGGATTATTTGATGACATGTAAGATGACTGTTACTAGTAAAGCTCTTCCCACACTCCTTGCATTTATATGTTTTCTCTGCTTTGTGGATCCTTTTATGATAGATAAGTTGATGGTTCTTAACAAAGCTCTTCCCACACTCCTTGCATTTATGTGGCTTCTCTTCTGCCTGGGTTCTTTTTTGAGATGTATGGAACAAGGTCCATTTGTAATTTTTTCCATTGTCTCTAGATATATAATCTCCTTTGGTTTGGATTTGATAGTGTTCGTTTACATCAAATTTGTCTTTGAATAGTTTTATACATTTTCCAATATATTTGTTCTTTATTTTTCCTTGTTGTGTCACAGAGGTTTTTATAGATGCATGAACAGAAGATGAACTTTCCTGATTCCAATTATTTGACTGGTTTCTCTCATGGCTTTCTACTTCCATTAGAATTGTAGGGTTCTTTGTGTTGTATCCACGACTGATCAGTTGTAATAGTTTCCCGGAATCTTCATTTTCCTCCCCATTATTACCTTCACAGAAAAGAAAAATGAAAAGTTTTGGGCACTCCATCACTGGAGGTTTTTAAGAAGAGGCTAGACAGTCACTTGTCTTAAATGTTATAGGTTCTCCTGCTTGAGTAGGAGGCTGGACTAGAAGACCTCCAGGGTCTCTTCCAGATTCTATTCTATTCTGTTCTGTTCTATTCTATTCACAAGGAAGTCCAGTTACCTCTTGAAAAAGTACCTATGGGACAACTATGACCTAGATGACTGAGAATCTCCATAGACATGTAACTGTCAGTATTTTTCGTATCAGAAAGACTCTAGGTAGATAAAGGGAACTGTAGTATTCAACAACATGAAGCAGAATTTGAATCTCAATTGCATAGAAAAGATGAATATGTAATTGCTAAAACCTCTAAATAGGCCGAATAATGTGAAAATCAGTAGAAAAATATTCAAACGTGTATAAATGTACTTTAAACTTACACTGGAAATGTGGACAAGACAAAGGGTCTTTTTGTCATGCTTTAGTGGACTTATAAAAAAGCTAGAAAAATTTGGATTCAAAGACATTCAGTGATACAGAGAACTTAAAGATTAGTATCCAACTGAAATCAGAACACTTCATGTTGGTTATGAGTATGACAGCCATAGTGAGACTATCATACACATAAAGCTGAAGGGCTCTACAATAAATAGAATTGTGGACTGGTTGGGGAAGATGACAGAATTCTTAATGATGACTAAATTGACTCTGATTAAGATAAGGATACTATCTATATTTATTAGTAATTGGAAACCTTCGATGGACTGCTGAAAAAAAAAAGATCTTGTCATCAAACTTGTGTTCAAAGATTAGAATGGATAAATTATGTAAAGGGGGAACCAATGATGTAACCTTAGAAACAGGGGACAAATTTTAACTTCTTTTATTACTTCATCTTTTTCTTTTCTAAATGTTATCATAGTTTTTTCTTATTAATCAGTTATTTTCTTTATTTATACGTCAAAGTTTGTATTGTTTTTATTCTGATAAAATTCCTTTAATAAAATAATAATAAAAAGAGCTAATATATCTAATTACAGAAAGTCTTCCCAAACACTCGGACTGGGGAGTAGCATATTCTTACCCAAAGAGGCCACGTTCCTATGATTTTCCAGCATGACTTCCCAATATAGGGCTTTTTGGTCAGCATCCAGCTGAGACCACTCCTCATCGGAAAAATACACAGCCACCTCCTCAAAGGACACAAGACCCTCCTGAATGAGAAGAAAACAGAAGAAAAATCAGGAGGATTTTCAAGATCTGTCCTATTGTTTAAGTGATTCCAAGCAAAGATATACATTTCAGGCCATTTAGTGAAATTAATCACACTTGTCGTTTGGATCTCCCTGTCTGTCCCCATCCATCAGCAAGATGTTCAGCATCTGGAGAGCATCTACTGGAATCCCCACCTATCATTCATGCCAATCAAACCAGTGTTTGCAGAAGAAAATGCGGGGACTGTGGTGACGGTTCATTTAACAATTTAAGTAAAAGGCTTGTGGTGTCTCCAGAACGAACAATCTTATCCATGCTCAAAACCTTCATTAAAGTTGTATGAGAGGCACCCGGGGATTTACATGGCTGTCATGAATAGACAAAGACACACAAGCCCTGTTTCGGCTGCTCCTCAGACTACAAGGAATCCACTCCTTCTACCCCAACCCAATAGCTGAAAAAGGGAAAGCTGCTTGGGAAGAGCTTTTCTTATTCCTTCCAAAGCTGGAATGTTTGGCCTCAAATTTCAGGCACAATTTGGAGTATTAGAAATTCCTTTAAAGGCTGAAGGGCCTTGATCTGCCCACCCTCTTTGGATTTTAACAGTCTGCTTCATCTTTTAACCTGGCGACATTATTTTTCTTATAAACAAGGCGATTTAGAAACTGTAAGATGTTAATGTGATTATTTCAGTTATTATTGAGAAGCCTTCAAAGAAAATGCTAACATTGAGAACATTTTATGTTTTATTATACCTCTCTTACTTGAGTTGCAGCTTCAACCACTCTTTCAGCACCACCATAAAAAGGAGTCAAATTCGTTCTATTCTTCCCTGTGAGGATGACAGAATTTTTAAAAGGAAAATTAATAAAATAGGAGGAAGCATTCTACAGGAGAGGAGATATAGAGAAGGTAAGACAGCTGGGACCTCTCTTGGGAATGGGTGGATTTTTGATTACCATCTGAGATATCCTGACTTGCGGATTCCTGATAGATCCTCCTGAAAAATAGCTCTTGAGTGGGATTTGATGGATTCCTGATTCTCATAGGATCTCTGGTCTGCAGAGGGAAAGACTTGAATAAGACATCACACAACATAAATTGGATACTTGTTCTCTAAAAACAACTTCAATGCCCCATTATCAATCAATGAGCCTACAATGTAAGAAAGGAACAGCTGTCTCCAGTTTGTCTTCTAGAATGGATAATGGAACAATGTCCTGCAAGAACTAGTGAAACATCTCGACATATTATGAAGACCAAAGAAGTAGGGAAGGTCTCTCACCTGCAATTCGACTTGCTCCTTCTGCTCCTCTGCCTGACTCATGAGGAAGCTTTCCGCCAGGGCCACTGCTTGGGAGCTGGTCTCTGCTCCACACTCCCGCCACCAGTTTTCCATCTGTGGGGGCAGAAAGGCCAGCAGCTGCTCCAGGACAACCAAGTCCCCCATTTGGGTTTTACTGTGCTTTTCTAACCTCAGCCACTGACTATAAAAGTTGTGGAGTCGGCTGCAGAGTCCTCGGGGATCTTCAGTTTCCTGGTACTGGAT
>NW_015386218.1:470765-472414 GCF_001527695.2 Protobothrops mucrosquamatus | reverse complement strand
CTGCTTGGGAGCTGGTCTCTGCTCCACACTCCCGCCACCAGTTTTCCATCTGTGGGGGCAGAAAGGCCAGCAGCTGCTCCAGGACAACCAAGTCCCCCATTTGGGTTTTACTGTGCTTTTCTAACCTCAGCCACTGACTATAAAAGTTGTGGAGTCGGCTGCAGAGTCCTCGGGGATCTTCAGTTTCCTGGTACTGGATGTTTCTGAAGTTCCAGGACTGAATCTCTGAACGGATGATGGTTTTCTTCTCCAAGACCTTCTACCCAGGTCTTGCCCAGATCTTTCCACAGCTGCCAGGCTCAACAGCAGAGGGGTCTTTTCCAGTTCCCTCACTTGCTAATGGTTGTTTCTGCATCCTTTGTCTGTCCTGTAAGGAAATTCCAGATAGGTTGGAGGAATCTTGTGGATCTCCAAACACCTTTCAATTCATAGGAATATTCTGGTAGCTGCAGAACTGACCACAAAGGCTATCCAAGCTCTTTGCCCAAGAGTTTTTGTTGTTAGGAAAGTTGTTGAGATGCCTCTAGTTTCTTCATCTGAGATGGAAAAGAAAATAAATTCAAAGAATGAGAAGGTGGTGGACTTAACCACTGAACAACATTCATCCTCATGAAAGAGAAGCTGGTAAAGGATTGCAATGGTATTAAGTACATGGATCTTCTGGGTATTTGTGTGTCTGTCTATCTGTCCATCAAATATGGGCCTAGATTACATCAAGACATGGAATATTTTATATTGGATTATAAAACAAGTGTTTTATATTTGGTGGATTTCTTTTTCCCCCGAAGGGCAAGTTAGCTTTTTTTCACATTTACGATCATATATACCCTACATTTAGGGATCATACAAGATGCCAGAACTCAGGGTGCTTAAGAAACTGGGATGAAATACAGAATTTTGACATGTTTCTTGTGCTTCATATTGAGACATTTAGGCATTAGACATTTACCAGTATTAAGGATGTTTCTCACTCCTATTTTTAAGTTTGTGCGTTTGTAAGTAACTGGAGCCATAGAGAAGAGAAAAGGAGGAAGTTCCAAAAATGGCTCATCCCAAGAAAGAGAAGTTTACCTTTTGGCAGGAGCCATAGTGAGGAAAAGGAAGAAGACTCTAACATGGAATAATACTGAGTGAAATCATCCTGGGAAGGAACAACATTCTAACGATGCCATGAAGGTTGAGTTCACATCAAATGAAATCCCAAGGAAATGACCTTGGCTTAGGATGCTCAATTCCTGTTTTTCAGTGCTTGCTTTTTGGAAACAAAGTCATACTATAACAGGAAGGCTGCTTCACACAATTTGCCCTGACCCCAAACTGGTTAACCAACCATAAGGGCAAAGTTCACATGAAACACATGGCTTGAAAGAACACACCTTAAAGTTATGTTCATCCACCCTCTTAACTGTAATAATAATAGCAATAATAATCCACCACAGCAATAATGATCCACCACCAGATGGATCCGTAGCTGGCTGACCGGCTGTACTCAGCGAGTGGTCCTCAATGGAACCACATCTACATGGAGGGAAGTGTGTAGTGGGGTGCCCCAAGGCTCTGTTCTGGGCCCAGTGCTCTTCAACATCTTCATCAACGATTTGGATGAGGGGATAGATGGGGAACTCATCAAATTTGCAGACGACACCAAG
>NW_015386218.1:465374-466974 GCF_001527695.2 Protobothrops mucrosquamatus | reverse complement strand
TCCGCCGCGCCCTCAAGACTTGGCTGTTTCAGCAGGCAGGACTGGCCTAGGGGTATTTTAATTGGTTTTAACAAAATTTTAATAGAGCGGCCAATTCAAATATTTATTTTTAATTATTTTAGATTTGTATTTGGTATTTATGTGGGATTGTTTTAAACTGGCTGTAAGCCGCCCTGAGTCCTCCGGGAGAAGGGCGGGGGTATAAATGAAATAAAATGAAATAAAATGAAATGAAAATAGTAGTAGTAGTAGTAGTAGTAGTAGTAGTAGTAGTAGTAGTAGTAGTAGTAGCAGTAGTAGGAAGGGAACTTGGAGGTCTTCTACCCCCAACTCCCTGCTCAGGCAGGAAACCCTATACCATTTCAGACAAATGGTTGTCCAGTCTCTTCTTAAAAACTTCCAATGTTGGAGCATTCATAACTTCTGGAGGCAATCTGTTCCACTGATTAATTGTTCTGTCAGGAAATTTCTCCTTAGTTCTAGGTTGCTTCTCTCTTTGATTAGTTTCCATCCGTTTCTTCTTGTCCTGCCTCATGTGCTTTGGAGAATAGCTTGACTCCCTCTCCTTTGTGGCAACCCCTGAAATATCCGAACACTGCTATCATGTCCCACCTCGTCCTTCTCTTCTTTAAACTAGACATACCCAATTCCAGCAACCATTCCTTATATGTTTTAGCCTCCAGTCCCCTAATCACCTTTGTTGCTCTTCTCTGTACTATTTCTAGAGTCTCAACATCTTTTTTACATCGTGGTGACCAAAACCTGATGCAGTATTCCAAGTGTGGCCTTACCAAGGCATTATAAAGTGGTATTAACACTTTATGTGATCTTGTTAATACAGCCTAGCACTGTGTTGCCTGTTTTGGCAGCTGCACTACACTGCTGGCTCACATTTAAGTGATTGTCCACTAGGATTCCGAGATCCCTCTCAGTTACTACTATGGAGAAAGATATGACCTATACTGCACTAAATATTTGCAGCTTCTATCCAAAATGGGAAACCAAAAAAAGTACAAGGAAATCAGAGTGACTAAATTAACTAACAACAATACATTCCCCCCAAAAATATAACAAGAAACAAATCTTATAAAACCATTAATGTCAGGCAAGAAAGTGAAGAATCTTATTAGGTACTTTTATTTCTCTTCATCTGGGACATATTCTGACAAATCCTTGATCAACTTCTACCAAAGACTCAAAATACTGGAGAAACACAATTAAAATAAGCTTTGGGTTTCTATTTCCCAGTTATTTATTCTAATGATTTCAAAAAAGTGAATTAAGAACAATCCTATAAACAATAAATGTCTCAGGTCAGAAAACAGCAATTGAAATGAGAGCTATATAAATCGATTTCATGAGAAAATAAATCAACCGTTGAAGATATAGTAAAACTTTAGACATCAGAACCCCATTAATCATTCTGGCCCAAACCCCTTTGGGAACTTGAGAAGCCTGAATTAACAAGCCACCATCCGATACACAGAGGACGAACAGCCGAATGAATGAACCACTGACAGTCTAACACAGTGTTTCTCAACCTTGACAATTTTAAGGCATGTGGACTTCAACTCCCAGAATTCCACAGCCAGCAATGCTG
>NW_015386218.1:455981-465351 GCF_001527695.2 Protobothrops mucrosquamatus | reverse complement strand
CATCAGAACCCCATTAATCATTCTGGCCCAAACCCCTTTGGGAACTTGAGAAGCCTGAATTAACAAGCCACCATCCGATACACAGAGGACGAACAGCCGAATGAATGAACCACTGACAGTCTAACACAGTGTTTCTCAACCTTGACAATTTTAAGGCATGTGGACTTCAACTCCCAGAATTCCACAGCCAGCAATGCTGGCTGTGGAATTCTGGGAGTTGAAGTCCACATGCCTTAAAATTGTCAAGGTTGAGAAACACTGGTCTAACATGAGCTTCTGATTCATGCAACTCCGACAAACACGTTCCCCACGTCTTAGCCTAATCCACGCTTTTCCAAAGACGGACAAATGAAGGTGTGTGGACTTCAAGTTCCAGACTTCAAAGAGGTTTGGGAAACATCGGCGCAACTGGGCACTGGGTGCGAATGCTGCGTCTCAGCTCCACTTGCGCCTGCCTCCCAGCAGCCTCTCCCTCCTTTGTCTGCCGGCAGAGGCACTTTGAGGTCGGGGGGGGAAAGGCAGGGAAGCAGCACCCCAGACCCGGCTCACCCACCCGGGGCGCCGGCCTTGTACCCACAGCCGGCAGCCCCCCTCCTCCCCATGCAGAAGCTCCCCTAGGAAATGGGGGGAAACGGCCCCTCCCTTCGGACGATCCCCCTTTCTCTCCTTTGCTCCCCCCGGCCCCTTGCCGGGGCCGTGCATGGGAAAGGGCGGCAGGGGAACATGGGGCCGCGACTCCCACCCCGGGGAAAGACATGGCCCGTCTCCACACTCGCCTCCAGCGCGGACCCCTTTGCATGGGCAGAGCCGCCACTCACGGAACTAGGGACCCCCGTCGATAACCGGGTGCCCGCAAGGATTCCCGGCAGCCTCTGCGCCTTCCGCAAAGGCCCCGCCCCCACCTCACAGCGGAGGGAGGGGGTGAACAGAAAAAGCAGCCTCTTGCTACTGACCCCTCCGGGTGCCTGGTTCCAGCGAAGAACCCCGCGCATGCTCAGTTACTTCGTGAGGCTGAGAGTACTCCGTTGGATTCTGTGCGAACTGACACAATTACCCGAAAGGGCGGGAAAGAAGAGACCGCCTGAGGGAAGGGGGAGGGCAGGGATGATGGGTATGAGAGTAGGAGGAAAGGCTCCCTGCCCTAGAAAGACGTCGGCGTTTAAAGAGGCGGGAGCTTCTCCATCTTCCTGTCCAGGAAGCGTCTGTGGAGATGGAGAGAAATTTCCCTGGAGGATTTGAACTTACTCAACCTCAAGAACTGCCCTGAAGGCTCTGCAGAGATCGGAAAAACCTCAAAAAGGCCCAAATCCTGTCAGAAATGGCCAGGCGGTCAGAAGATGAGGACCAGGAGCCTCTCTGGGAAACACAACTTGTGTCTTGCTATTGTCCCGAACTCCGGCCTGAAGGGGAAGAAGATTGCCAGGGAAGCCCCAACCGGGAAAATGGAGATTTCTCCTGTTTCTGGTTCTCTGCTTCTGTACCCGCAGCTTCCCTTGTCCAATTCTTGGCTCCGGGTGTCTCAGGATCACCGGGAAGGCCGAGCAGCTGCTTGTGCCCAAAGAAAGGATGCTGAAGGGAAAGAAAAAGCCACCTCAAACTGGAGAGGAAAGCTGAACGTGGTGGATGTTCCAGAAATTTTACCTCACGAAGCTCCTTGGAGGAGAAATAAAGAGCGGGGAAACGGCGTCTTATCTGTTGACTGGAGAAAACGTGGAACTGTAAAAGGATGGAAAGCAACTATGGAAGAGGGAATATAATATTAAAACACCACAGCAGGCGAAAAAGAAGTGATTTTTATTTGGTGATTGAATAGCAAACACTCTCAGAAAATATTATTAGGAAACTTCAGACCTTTGTAGAGTTTAAGGCAACTTCTAGATCAGTGGTTCTCAACCTGTGGGTCGGGACCCCATTTGGGGTCGATCGACCATTTCACGGGGGTCGCCAAGCAAGGCTGTCCGCCATTTTTTTTGTCTGCCATTTTTTTTTGTCCGCCATTTTTTTCCCCTTTTCCGGCGGGTGCCTTACCTCCCTTGGGCTGGGCCAGTTGGTGGTCGGCCTGCTCCGTCTCTGCCGCTTGCCAGTTACGCCTCGGCCGGCGCAGGGGGCGGAACCACGCATGCGCGGCGCTCCTGGGCAGGGAAAGTCCTCGACTTACGACCGGTTGGGTAGTCCTCGACTTACAACCGGTTTAGTCCTCGACTTACGACCGGTTGGGGTCGCGGCATTAAAAAGGTTGAGAACCACTGTTCTAGATAATGAATACAAAGATACAATTGTTCAATATGTAAATGGTATAAAAGGTCAATGACTAGGAAGATATATGGTATAGTATGTATGGCAAAATAACAGCCAGAAAAGTCACACTATGTTCAACCTGTTTTTAAATGTTTACTTAATAAAAAAAATTGAAAAAATAAGAAAAATACAATTGTCTAATTTTCTGACTGTCACTCTGATTTCCATTTCTCTAATGAAGCATTGGACAATAACCAGCAGAAAACTGGAATTGGTGCCTTTTCTCCATTTTGAGAGAATAATCCAGCTGTACTGTTTGAATAAAGAGGTGCAACCCAGCAGGAGCCTCTGAATTTCAGAAGTTTCTCCCCCACCCAAATCCTCCCCCCAAAAATTGCCTATTAACAATTCTTAGGGCTTTTCTTATGGTATAGTAAGCAGAACTTTTATTAGACAAACTTAAAATTCCCACCCCTTACTTGTAAACTGAATCTAACCTTACCTTGCTTATTTTACTCTATTACCACAGGTTAGCAATTATTTCTATTTTATTTGATCTATTTCTATCCCTGTCTTCTATCTCTGTATATGAAAACCCTTTTCGCTCCTCTGTAGATTTGTCAAGGGGTCCACTTTTTCAAAAGTAACTGGACTTCATGTTTTCTTGAAGATGTTTCGCTTCTTATTCAAGGAGCATCTTCTAAAGATGCTTCTTCAGAAGATACTTTTTGGATGAGAAGCAAAACTTTTTCAAGAAAACACAAAGTCCAGTTGCCTTTTGGAAAAGTACATTTGGGAAAACCATTATCTGAGATCTCTGAGAATCTCAATAGGCATTTGACTAGGGGCTTTCATCTGTCCTCCCCATGCATAATCCTTTATTACTGGAGCTGCTTTGGGGAATTCTCCGCCATGGCAGGCTGCATGAAGTACACTATCCTGGATTTTCAGACAGGGAGATCTCATTTTTTTTCTTTCAGTTCATCCAGCTTTCCCCTTCTGTACAAAAAACTCTCCAGTGAAGGAGGGGCTACAGTTGTATACAGCCCCATTGATATTCATTTTCATTTACATTAAATGTTAAGAGTTTTTATTAGCCCTCATCTTACCATAGAAAGGTAAAATATGGTCTAATGCTAGGAAAGTCTTTTGCACATGCATTTCAGAGGCTTCTCGTTATTCTGGCTCCATTTTCTGTGAGAGGAACTCTTCATCCTGAAACTTTCTTCACACTCAAATTAATATTTATGTGATTATTCTCTGACATCATTTTTCTCTGACCGAAAAAAATTCCCTGCTTCTGCATTTGTACTGGCTGACTTAGGTTTCAGTGGACAGAAGAGCTGGATTATTTTTTCGTATTCCTCCTCACACTCCACAGGAAGTTCCTATTCTCATTTCTGCTATAGAGGAAGAAAGATTTAAAAAGTTTTGTCTTGAAGAGATGCCTCGGGGAGATGCAGCTCCTTCTGCTTCTTGCAGAAGCAACACCTATTAAATGTCGACCTGATTACATCCCTCTTAAAGCAATCATTTTTCAGCTCAATACTGGGATACATTCTCAAGTGAGCCCCTTGCCCAAAACTGAATAACCAAGGTAGAAACTGTAAATCCAGTGAAGTTTTTGTAGTATTAAGTATAATTTAGAGGATCTGATGTTACACTGTCAGCAAATGTTTCTTTTAATTTAGCACAATATCCCAAGATGTTTCCAGTTTCAACAACTTGCAATTCATTATATAACTTCTATTGACAGCTATACAAAGCTTAACTGCAAAACAATTGCTACTTAAACTATTCTATTCATAAGATATCTTCATTAGCATTACACTTAATTTGGTCATTTATATTTAGCTAAAAATTCTACAAGTTTTTCCTGATTTATGCCTTTCCCATAGTATGCCTGGAGTGACATTTTGCCAACAAAACCCTATGCTTCCTCTGAAAAATTAAAGTTTTATTGGGGATTTGGGCTTTCTTTATTAGGATCCAATCGAAAATGGGATAAACATGAAGAAAAAATGATGTCCTTATTCATGTGTGACCTTTAAATGACAGTACCTACAAAAATCCACTGTTCATAATTAAAATACCACATGCCTAGCGTTTGGTTTCCATTAGTAAATTCATGTCTCTGGGGCTTCCAGTTGTGAAGTTCAGACTTAAAAAAACCCTTTCCCAATTCAGTAAATGCAGTTAGGAAATGCATATATTTCAACAATTAATGTAACATTTAAACACATGTATATGGAACATTCGGCCACTGGTCCTCTTGAAGCTTTTTTCTTATTTCACAGACTTATAGGACTTCTACACTGTGTGAGTCCTTTCATGGGAGTTAAGATAACTGTTCCTCATAAAACCTTTTCCGCACACCATACATTTATAAGGCGTCTCCCCTGTGTGGGTCCTTTTATGGGTGTTAAAATAACTGTTCGTAGAAAAACTCTTTCCACATTCAATGCATTTATAAGGCTTCTCCCCTGTGTGGGTTCTTTTATGGGTGTAGAGACTACTACTCCAAGAAAAACTCTTTCCACATTCCATGCATTCATAAGGCTTCTCCCCTGTGTGGGTCCTTTTATGGGTGTAGAGACTACTACTCCAAGAAAAACTCTTTCCACATTCCATGCATTTATAAGGCTTCTCCCCTATGTGGGTTTTTTTATGCAAGTTAAGAGAACTGTTTGAAATAAAAGTGTTACCACACTCCATGTATTTATAAAGCTTCTCCCCTGTGTGGATCCTTTTATGGTGGCTAAAGTTACCAGAGAGAGAAAGGCATTTTCCACACTCCATGCATTTATAAGGCTTCTCTCCTGTATGTATCCTACTATGGTAAATAAGTTGGCAGTTCTTAATAAAGCTCTTTCCACACTTCTTCGTATTGTATCCACGAGTGATCATTTGGAATAGTTCCCAGGAATCTTCATATTCCTCCACATGATTACCTTCACAAGAAAGAAAAATGAAAATAACTTTAGGGAAAAACAGGAAAGTGTAGTAAGTATGAATATAATGAAAAACAAACTTCTTCAATCTTCTAAGATGCAGAGAAGGCATTCAAGAATTTGATTCAAATTTTGGAAGATAAATTTCAGTAGTTCTCCAACTATGTGTGATTAACCTATTAACCTAAAATCGGTTCTGATATCGCTGTTTTATTAACCTGACATCTTATTATTCTAAATAGGAAACCTTCATTTTGTTTGCAAATAATAATATTAAAGATTCTAACTACCAGCAAGAATGCGTCCTTACATTTAAAGAGGACCTGTCATTTCAGATCCATCACGGCAGCGCCTGTTAGCGGGCATCCAGTCACCTGCTGCCAGCCACATCCCACACCTTGTTGTGTCACTGCCGCATCACCAGCTGTCCCATTAAAGTGAATGGGACAGTCAGTGAGTCAACAGCGGGTCAGAGATGACAGTTAGGATTAGGGTTAGGGAATGGTGACAGTTAGGATTAGGGTTAGGGAATGGTGGAATGGTTGGGGAAGATGATAGAATTCTCAACGATGACTAAATTGACTCTGATTAGGCAAAGGATCGTATCTATATTTATTAGTGATTGTAAACCCGATGGACTTTTTGCTTAAAAAAAGAAAAAATGAACCTGTGATCAAACTTGTGTTTGAAAATTAGAAAGGATAAATTATGCAAAGAAGCAACAATAATGTAACCTTAAAAAATGGAGACCAATTATGACTTCTTTATTACTTTGTCTCTTCTCTTTTTTTAAATTTTATACTTTTTTCTTATTCATTAATCACATTATTCTATCTTCTTTATTTCCTCTTCAAAATTTGTAGTTTTTATTCTGATAAAATTTCTTGCATATTCTTACCCAAAGAAGCCATGTTCCTATGATTTTCCAGCATGACTTCCCGATACAGTGCTTTTTGGTCGGCATTCAACAAAGACCACTCCTCATCGGAGAAATACACAGCCACCTCCTTAAAGGACACAAGACCCTCCTGAATGAGAAGAAAACAGAACAAAAATCAGGAGGATTTTCAAAATCTGTCTTATTATTTAAGTGATTCCAAGCAAAGACATACATTTCAGGCTATTCAAGAAAAGCACTCCCACTTTTCATCTGGGTCTGTCTGTCTGTGTCTCTTATCTATCCATCCCCATCCATCAGCAAGACTTTCAGCATCTGGAGAGCATCAACTGGTTGGGCCTTGGAATCTCCACCTGTCACTCATTCCAATCAAACCAGTGTTTGCAGAAGAAAATGTGGGGATTGTGTTGGTGGTTCATTTTTATAATTTAAGTAAAAAGCTTGTGGTGTTTCCAGAACACACAATCTTATCCATGCTCAAAACCTTCATTAAAGTTGTTTGAGAGCCACCCAGGGATTTACATGGCTGTCATCAATAGACAAAGGCATACAAGCCCTGTTTCTGCTGCTCCTCAGATTACAAGGAATCCACTGCTTGTATCCCAACCCAATGGCTGAAGAAGAGAAACCTGCCTGGGAATAGCATTTCTCATCCTTTCCAAAGCTGGATTGTTTGGCCCAAAATTCCAGGCATAAATTGGAGTATTAGAAATTCCTCTAAAGGCTGAAGGATTAACAGTCTGCTTTATCTTTTAACCTGGTGCCATTATTTTTCTTATCACTGGTTATAAATCCATACAGTGAGGGAAAAAAGTATTTGATCCCCTGCTGATTTTGTATGTTTGTCCACTGACAAAGAAATGATCAGTCTATGATTTTAATGGTAGGTTTATTCTAACAGTGAGAGACAGAATAACAACAACAACAAAAAACAACAACAGAATAATGCATTTCAAAAAAGTGATAAATTTGCATTTTAATGAGTGAATAAGTATTTGATCCCCTATCAATCAGCAAGATTTCTGGCTCCCTGGTGTCTTTTATACAGGTAACAAGCGGAGATTAGGAGCACTCTCTTAAAGGGAGTGCTCCTAATCTCAGCTTGTTATCTGTATAAAAGATACCTGTCCATAGAAGCACTATGGAAGATTCCAAACTCTCCACCATGGCCAAGATCAAAGAGCTGTCCAAGGATGTCAGGGACAAGATTGTAAACCTACACAAGGCTGGAATGGGCTACAAGGCTATTGCCAAGCAGCTTCGTCAGAAGGTGACAACAGTTGGTGTGATTATTTGCAAATGGAAGAAACACAAAATAACTGTCATTCTCCCTCGGTCTGGGGCTCCATGCAAGATCTCACTTCGTGCAATTTCAATGATCATGAGAACGGTGAGGAATCAGCCCAGAACTACACGGGAGGATCTTGTCAATGATCTCAAGGCAGCTGGGACCATTGGTAACACAGTACACTGTAAAGGACTGAAATCCTGTAGTGCCCCCAAGGTCCCCCACTCAAGAAAGTACATGTGTGTCATGGTTCCGAAAGAAATAACTTTTCAAAGAACTTTGAGGCTTAATTACCTTAAAGAATCCTTTAATAGGTTACATGATTCAGCACGAACAGAGGAAAGCCAAGAACTGAAACACCCCCCCACCCTAGCTCTCGTGACAAAGCACAACTCCCTCCCTCCTTTCACAGTCATCAATCATATGCTCCAATTAATTTGAAGTGTGAATTGTTCCCCCCTCTATTCTCTGTTACTACAGTCTGCTGTTGCTTTGACCTTGGCTGTGCTATGCTAAGATAATGTTATTATTCACAGGCATTCCTCCCCACTCATATGGCTGCAATGTCTGCTTTAACCCTTGAAGTGATATGGCGCTCCATGGCATCGGACCCGGATACCTTCGAGATCGCCTCCTGCCGCAGATTACCTCCCATCGACCTGTACGCTCCCACAGAGTGGGTCTCCTCAGGGTGCCGTCGGCCAGACAGTGCCGGCTGGCGACCCCAAGGGGGAGGGCCTTCTCTGTGGGAGCTCCCACCCTCTGGAATGAACTGCCCCCAGAGATCAGGGTCATCCCTGATCTCCCTTCCTTCCGCCGCGCCCTTAAGACTTGGTTATTCCAGCTTGCAGGACTGGCCTAGGGTAATTTTTAGAGGGGTTTTAATTATATTTTAATTGGACTACGTTTAAATAATATTTCTTTTTAATTAATTTTAATTCTGTAATTGTTATTTATGTATTTTTAATCGATTGTCAGCCGCCCTGAGTCCGCAAGGAGAAGGGCGGGATATAAATTTAATTTAATAATAATAATAATAATAAAATAATAATGTAGGCTAAATAAGATATGTTTGCTTCTTCACATATGTCGAGCAAGAACATCCAATGTTAGCAGACTTGACATCATGTACAGTCCCATCTGAAGTTTCCCAATGAAGATCTGAATGGTTCAGAGGAGAACTGGGTGAAAGTGTTGTGGTCTGGTGGGACCAAAATCAAGGTCTTTGGCACCAACTCAACTCGCCCCAAGAACACCATCACCATCGTCAAACATGAAGTTGGAAAGATTATGCTTTGGGGGTGTTTTTTTGTTAAGGGGACAGGACAACTTCACCACATCAAAGGGACGATGGACGGGGCCATGTACTGTCAAATCTTGGGTGAGAACTTCCTTCCCTCAGCCAGGACATTGAAAATGGGTCATGGATGGGTATTCCAGCATGATAATGACCCAAAACACACGGCCAAGGCAACAAAGGAATGGCTCAAGAAGAAGCACATTAAGAGTATGTCTAGTTTAATGAAGAGAAGGACGAGGGGTGACATGATAGCTGTGTTCCAATATCTCAGGGGTTGCCATAAAGAAGAGGGAGTCAAGCTATTCTCCAAAGCGCCTGAAGGCAGGACAAGAAGCAAGGGATGGAAACTAACCAAAGAGAGAAGCAACCTAAAACTATGGAGAAATTTCCTGACAGTGAGAACAATTAACCAGTGGAACAACCTGCCTCCAGAAGTTGGGAATGCTCCAGCGCTGGAAGTTTTTAAGAAGAGACTGGACAGCCATTTATCTGAAATAATTTATTTATTTATTTATTTATTTAATTTAATTTATATGCCGCCCTTCTCCCGACGGGACTCAGGGCGGCGCACAACATATTTAAAACAAAACATAAATACATTCCCCCCCCAATAAAACCGAATTAAATCAAATTTTAAAGTTGTGTCTCTGTCAAATTGCTAAAAAATAAACCCCATATAAAATCCTCCCTAGGTC
>NW_015386218.1:444856-454167 GCF_001527695.2 Protobothrops mucrosquamatus | reverse complement strand
GGGGGCGCGGTCCGGAAGTCCATCCTTAGGAGAGAATGGTCTGACCATGACAAGGGCTCGATAACTATTTCCCCTAATGTCAGATCATTCTGCCACTGGCCCGAGACAAAAATAAGATCCAGCGTGTGTCCGCCCATGTGGGTGGGGGCCTGAATTAACTGGGTCAAGTCCAAGGCCGTCATGGAAGCCAAGAACTCCTACCTGAGTATGGGGTGGGACTACTAGATGACCTCCAAACACAACAACAACAACAACAACAATAATAATGTTTTTGCCACCAGGTACTAAGTCATGTTTTGCAAATGGGTCAAATACTTATTTCACTCATTAAAATGCAAATCAATGTATAACTTTTTTGAAATGCATTTTTCTCGATTTTTTGTTGTTATTCTGTCTCTCACTGTTAAAATAAATGTACTATTAAAATTATAGACTGATCATTTCTTTGTCAGTGGGCAAATATACAAAATCAGCACGGGATAAATACATTTTTCTCTCACTATACCCTACACTTAGGGTTCATAAAGATGCCAGAAGTCCAGAGCTTAAGAAACTGGAATAGAATACAAAACGTTATCACCTGTTCCTTGTGCTTCATGTTATTTAGTCATTAGACATTCATTAAGGATGTTCCACACTCTTGTTTTTAACTTTGTATGGTTGTAAATAACTGGAGCCATAGAGAAGAGAGAAGGAGAAAGTTCCAAAAATGGCTCATCCCAAGAAAGAAAAGTTTACCTTTTGTCAGGTGTCTTAGTGAGGAAAAGCAAGAGGACCCCTAACATGGAATAATACTGAGTGAAATGATCCTGGGAAGGAACAACATTCTAACGATGCCATGAAGATTTAGTTCACACCAAATGAAATCCCAAGGAAATTACTTTGGCTTAGGATGCTCAATTCCTGTTTTTCAGTGCTTGCTTTTTGGGAACAAAGTCATACTATAACACGAAGGCTGCTTCACACAATTTGCCCTGACCCCAAACTGGTTAACCAACAATAAAGGCAAAGTTCACATGAAACACACCTTAAAATGTTGTTTACCCATCCTCTTAACCCTGGAGGATCTAATCGTAGTTTATTCTTTTTCTCCAGAAGAAGCAGGAAAGATTTGCAGCTTACAAATCCAAAATGGAAAACCAAAGAAGGTACCAGAAAATCAGGATGTCTAATTCAACTAGCGAAAATCCTTCCCTAAAGAAAAAATAACAAGAAAATCTTATATATCCACTAATGTCAGGGAAGAAAGTGGGGAATCCTATTAGGTACTTTAACTTCTCTGCAGGTGGGACATATTCTGACAAATCCTTCTTGATCAACTTCTATCAAAGACTCAGAATACTGGACAAATACATTTAAAATATGTTTTGGATTTCTATTTCCCAGTTTATTCTAATAATTTCAAGAGAGAGAGTTAAGAACAATCTTATAAACAATAAATGTGTCAGGTCAGAACACAGCAATTGAGATCTATATAAATCGAATTCATGAGAAAATAAATCAACATTTGAACTTACAGTAAAACTTTAAACAGCAGGACTCCATTAATCATTCTGACCCAAACCCCTTTGGGAACTTCAGAAGCCTAAATTAAAAAGCCACCATCCGATACACAGAGGACGAACACCAGAATGAATGAACCATTGAGAGCCTAAGATGAACTTCTGATTCATGCAACTCCGACAAACACGTTCCCCACTTCTTAGCCTCATCCACGCTTTTCCAAACACGGACAAATGAAGACAAATATGGACTTCAACTCCCAGGCTTGAAAGAGGGTTGGGAAACATCGGCGCAACTGGGTACTGGGTGCGAATGCTGCGTCTCAGCTCCACTTGCGCCTGCCTCCCAGCAGCCTCTCCCTCCTTTGTCTGCCGGCAGAGGCACTTTGAGGTCGGGGGGGGGGGGAGAAGGCAGGGAAGCAGCACCCCAGTCCCTGTCCTCCCACCCGGGGCCCCGGACTTGCACCCACACCCGGCAGGGGGACATCTGGCCAGTCTCCCCCTCCCCCCCTGCAGAGGCTCACCTAGGAAATGGGGGGAAACGGCCCCTCCCTTCGGAAGATCCCCCTTTCTCTCCTTTGCTCCCCCCGGTCCCTTGCCGGGCCCGTGCATGGGAAAGGGCGGCAAGGGAACATGGGGCCGCGACTCCCACCCCGGGGGAAGACATGACCCGTCTCCACACTCGCCTCCAGCGCGGACCCCTTTGCATGGGCAGAGCCGCCACTCACGGAACTAGGGACTCCCGTCGTTATCCGGGTACCCGCAAGGATTCCCGGCAATCTCTGCGCCTTCCGCAAAGGCCCCGCCCCCACCTCACAGCGGAGGGAGGGGGTGAACAGAAAAAGCAGCCTCTTGCTACTGACCCCTCCGGGTGCCTGGTTCCAGTGAAGAGCTCCGCGCATGCTCAGTTACTTCCTGAAGCTGAGAGTACCCCCTGTTGGATTCTGTGCGAACTAACACAATTACCCGAAAGGGCGGGAAAGAGGAGACCGCCTGAGGCAGTGGTTCTCAACCTTTTTAATGCCGCGACCCCAACCGGTCGTAAGTCGAGGACTAAACCGGTCGTAGGTCGAGGACTAAACCGGTCGTAAGTCGAGGACTAAACCGGTCGTAAGTCAAGGACTACCCAACTGGTCGTAAGTCGAGGACTTTCCCTGCTCGGGAGCGCCGCGCATGCGTGGTTCCGCCCCCTGTGCCGGCCGAGGCGTAGCTGGCAAGCGGCAGAGACGACCACCAGCTGGCCCAGCCCAAGGGAGGTAAGGCACCCGCCGGAAAAGGGGGAAAAATGGTGGACAAAAAAATGGCGGACAAAAAAAATGGTGTCCAGCCTTGCTTGGCGACCCCCGTGAAATGGTTGATCGACCCCAAATGGGGTCCCGACCCACAGGTTGAGAACCACTGGCCTGAGGGAAGGGGGAGGGCAGGGATGATGGGTTGTATGGTAGTAGAAGGAAAGGTTCCCTGCCCTAGAAAGGCGTCGGCGTTTACAGAGCTGGCAGCTTGTCTATCTTCCTCTCCAGGAAGCATCTGTTGAAATGGAGAGAAATCTCCCTGGAGGATTTGAACTCACTTAACCTCAAGAACAACTGCTCTGAAGGCTCTGCAGCGATCAGAAAAACCTCAAAAAGGCCCAAATCCTGTCAGAAATGGCCAGGCGGTCAGAAGATGAGGACCAGGAACCTCTCTGGGAAACACAACTTGTGTCTTGCTGTTGTGGCGAACTCCGGCCTGAAGGGGAAGAAGATTGCTAGGGAAGCCCCAACCGGGAAAATGGAAATTTCTCCTGTTTCTGGTTCTCTGGTTTTATGTCTGCAGCTTCCCTTGTCTAATTATGGGCTCCGGGTGCCTCAGGATCACCTGGAAGGCTGAGCAACTGCTTGTGTCCAAAGAAAGGATGCTGAAGGGAAGGAAAAAGCCACCCCATACTGGGGAGAAATGCTGAACGTGGTGGATGTTCCAGAAATTTTACCTCACAACGAAGCTCCTTGGAGGAGAAATAAAGAGTGGGGAAATGGCGTCTTGTGGAACTGTAAAAGGATGGAAAGCAACTATGGAAGAGGGAATATAATATTAAAACACCACAGCAGGAGAAAAAGAAGTGATTTTTATTTGGCAATTGAATAGCAAACACTCTCAGAAAATATTATTAGGAAACTTCAGACCTTTGTAGAGTTTAAGGCAACTTGTAAATCATGAGTACAAAGAAAAATACAATTGTCTAATTTTCTGTCACTCTGATTTCCATTTCTCTAATGAAACATTTGACAATAACGAGCAGAAAACTGGAATTGGTGCCTTTACTCCATTTTGAGAGAATCGTCCAGCTGTACTGTTTGAATATAGAGGTGCAACCAGCAGGAGCCTCTGAATTTCAGAAGTTTCTCCCTCACCCAAATCCTCCCCCCAAACTTTGCCTATTAGCAATTCTTAGGGCTTTTCTTATTATGGTATAGTAAGCGGAACTTTTATTAGAGGAACTTATAACTCCCACTCCTTACTTGTAAACTGAATCTAACTTTACCTTGCTTATTTTACTCTCTTCCTATTACCACAGGTTAGCAACTATTTCTATCTTATTTGATCTATCTAAGGTAAAATATGGTCTAATGCTAGGAAAGTCTTTTGCACATGCATTTCAGAGGCTTCTCGTTATTCTGGCTCCATTTTCTGTGAGAGGAAATCTTCATCCTGAAACTTTCTTCACACTCAAATTAATATTTATGTGATTATTCTTTAACATCATGAGAGGCCTTTGACCGAAAAAGTTCCCTACTTCTGCATTTGTACTGGCTGACCTAGGTCTCAGTGTTTCAGTGGACTAAGAGCTGGATTATTTTTTCCTATTCCTCCTCACACTCCACAGGAAGTTCCTATTCTCATTTCTGCTATAGAGGAAGAAAGATTTAAAAAGTTTTGTCTTGAAGAGATGCCTCGGGGAGATGCAGCTCCTTCTGCTTCTTGCAGAAGCAACACCTATTAAATGTCGACCTGATTACATCCCTCTTAAAGCAATCATTTTTCAGCTCAATACTGGGATACATTCTCAAGTGAGCCCCTTGCCCAAATTGAATAACCAAGGTAGAGACTGTAAATCCAGTGAAGTTTTTGTAGTATTAAGTATAATTTAGAGGATCTGATGTTACAGTCAGCAAATATTTCCTTTTTGAACATTCTTTTAATTTAGCACAATATCCCAAGATGTTTCCAGTTTCAACATCCTGTGATTCATTATATACTGTAACTTCTATTGACAGCTATACAAAGCTTAACTGCAAAACAATTGCTATTTAAACTATTCTACTCATAAGGTATCTTCATTAGCATTACACTTAATTTGGTCATTTATATTTAGCTAAAAATTCTGCAAGTTTTTCCTGATTTATGCCTTTTCCATAGTATGCCTGGAATGACATTTTGCCAATAAAGCCCTATGCGTCCTGTCAAAAATTAAAGTTTTAGTGGGGATTTGGGCTTTCTTTATTAGGATCCAATCAAAAATGGAATGAACATGAAGAAAATATGTTCTTATTCATGTGTATTGGCATTGGTGACCTTTAAATGACAGTACTTACAAAAATCCACTGTTCATAATTAAAACACCACATGCCTAGCATTTGGTTTCTATTACTAAATTCATGTCTCTGGGGCTTCCAGTTGTGAAGGTCAGACTCAAAAAAACCCTTTCCTAATTCAGTAAATGCAGTTAGAAAATGCATATATTTCAACAATTAACATAACATTTAAACAGATGTATATGGAACATTTGGCCACTGGTCCTCTTCAAGCTTTTTCCTTATTTCACAGACTTATAGGGCTTCTACACTGTGTGGGTCTTTTCATGGGAGTTAAGATAACTCTTCCTCATAAAACCTTTTCCGCACACCATACATTTATAAGGCTTCTCCCCTGTGTGGATCATTTTATGGTAGTTAAGGTTACCAGAGAGAGAAAAGCATTTTCCACATTCCATGCATTTATAAGGCTTCTCCCCTGTATGTATCCTACTATGGTAAATAAGTTGGGAGTTCTTAATAAAGCTCTTTCCACACTCCAGGCATGTATATGGTTTTTCCCCTGTGTGGCTCTTTCTATGGAAAACAAGTTCACTGCTGCTAGGGAAGCTCTTTCCACATTCCATGCATTTATAGGGCTTCTCTCCTGTGTGGATTCGTTTATGAACAGTAAGAGAAGAATTTTCATAGAAGCTCTTTCCACACTCTGTGCACTTAAATGGCTTCTCCCCTGTATGGATCCTGTAATGGGAAGTAAGAGCATTACTATATAAAAAGCTCTTTCCACACTCCTTGCATTTATAGAGGTTCTCTCCTGTGTGGATCCTTTTATGTAAATTAAGATGAGTTCTCTGAATATAAGTCTTTCCACACTCCGCGCATTTATAAGGCCTTTCTCCTGTGTGGACCATTTTATGGAAAGTAAGTCTTCTCTGTTCACTGAATCTCTTTCCACACGCCATACATTCATAGGGCTTCTCTTTTGTGTAGTTCTTCTTATGACTTGTAAGTTGACAGTCTGTAGTAAAGTTCTTTCCATCGTCCTTGCATTTATACATCTCCCGCTTGTGGGTCCTTTGATGGGAAGTAAGACTGCTGCTCTGAGTAAAGGTCTTTCCACATTCCATGCATTTATATGGCTTCTCCCCTGTATGGATCCGGTAATGCAAAGTAAGGGAACTACCAGAAGTAAAGCTCTTTCCACACTCCATGCATTTATAGGGCTTCTCTCCTGTGTGGGTCCTTGTATGTGAACTAAGATGACTTCTACAAATAAAGGTCTTTCCACACTCTGTGCATTTATAGAGCTTCTCTCCTGTGTGGATCCTTTTATGTAAATTAAGACTAGTTCTCTGAATAAAAGTCTTTCCGCACTCCACGCATTTATACGGCCTTTCCCCTGTGTGGATCATTTTATGTAAAGTAAGTCTTCTCTGTTCACTGAATCTCTTTCCACACGCCATACATTCATAGGGCTTCTCTTCTGTGTGAATCTTCTTATGACTTCTAAGTTGACAGTCTGCAGTAAAGTTCTTTCCACATTCCATGCATTTAAAGGGCTTCTCTCCTGTGTGGATCCTTTGATGGGAAGTAAATCTGGTGCTGTGAGTAAAGGTCTTTCCACATTCCATGCATTTAAAGGGCTTCTCTCCTGTGTGGATCCTTTGATGGGAAGTAAGACTGCTGCTCTGAGTAAAGGTTTTTCCACATTCCATGCATTTATAGGGCTTCTCTCCTGTATGGATCCTATTATGGGAAGTAAGACTGCTGCTCTGAGTAAAGGTCTTTCCACATTCCATGCATTTATATGGCTTCTTCCCTGTATGGCTCCGGTAATGCAAAGTAAGGGAGCTACAAGAAGTAAAGCTCTTTCCACAGTCCATGCATTTATAGGGCTTCTCTCCTGTGTGGATCCTTGTATGTGAACTAAGATGACTTCTACGAATAAAGGTCTTTCCACACTCCATGCATTTATAAGGTCTTTCCCCTGTGTGGATCATTTTATGGAGAGTAAGATTTCTCTTTTCGCTGAAGCTCTTTCTACATTCCGTACATTTATAGGGCTTTTCTCCTATGTGGATCTTTTTGTGACATGTAAGTTGACTGTTCTTACTAAAGCTTTTCCCACACTCCATGCATTTATAAGTTTTCTCTGCTTTGTGGATCCTTTTATGGTAAATAAGTTGACTGTTCTTAATAAAGTTCTTTCCACACTCCATGCATTTATGTGGCTTGTCTCCTGCATGGGTCCTTTTTTGAGATGTACGGAAGCCATTTTTATGAGGAAGAGACAAGGTCCGTTTGTAATTTTTTCCATTGTCTCTACATACATAATCTTCTCCTTTGATTTGGATTTGATCATGTTTATTTACATCTAATTTCTTTATGAATAGTTTTATACATTTTCCAATATATTTGTTTTCTATTTTTCCTTGCTGGGCCACAGAGCCTTTCATTGGTGCATGAACAGAAGATGAACTTTCCTGATTGCAATTTGACTGGTTTTTCTCATGGCTTTCTTCTTCCATTTGAATTGTAGGGTTCTTCGTATTGTATCCACGAGTGATCATTTGGAATAGTTCCCAGGAATCTTCATATTCCTCCACATTGTTACCTTCACAAGAAAGAAAAATGAAAATAACTTTAGGAAAAACAGGAAAACGTAGTAAGTATGAATATAATGAAAAACAAACTTCTTCTATTTTCTAAGATGCAGAGAAGGCATTCAAGAATTTGAGGTGGACTTTCTTGATTCAAATTTTGGAAGATAAATCTAGGTTTGTATGGCAAGGGAAAACCATGGATTAAATATCATATTCTTCAAGTTTCCAAGGAAACGGGAAGATGTGGTTGAAATTGGACTTTGTAGTCTGCTGTGCGGTTGGAATAAGAAATGGAAGTTGATCAGAAATAAGAGAAATTTAGAACTAGAAAGGCATGACAGTGGTTTGGAGGTGATGGATATTTGTGGGAAGATAAATTTCGGATCAATCTAAATTTTAAAACCATAATGTTAGAAATGCCACGTTGAGAATATGATAAAGATATAAACTCAGGCTGTGCCTCAAATAATTCTAATGGCTCTCAGCAGAAAAAAGGCAGCAAGGAAAGACAATGGATAAAATGTCGAGAACCATTAGAACTTGAGCTTGATAAAGGGAACTAGAATATTCAACAACATAAAGAAGAATTTGACTCACTTGTGTAGAATAGATGAATATGCAATTGCTAAAACCTCTAAATAGGCTGAAGAATATGAAAATCAACAGAAAAATATTGAAAAGTGTATAAATGTACCTCAAACTTATATTGGAAATGTGGACAAGACCGAGTGGATAATAAAGAAATTGGATTTTTTTAATGTAAATCGGATTTTTTAAATTTTTTTATCAAATTTATTTTAATAAAGTGCTTTTGGAGTAAAAAACTACCCATATATACTCGAGTACAAGCCGACCCGAATATAAGCCGAGGCACCTAATTTTACCACAAAGAACTGGGAAAAAATATTGACTCGAGTATAAGCCTAGAGTGGGAAATGAGGCAGCTACTGCTAAATGTAAAAAATGAAGATAGATACCAATAAAATTACATGAATATTTATTTCAAAGAAAAACAATAACCTAGCTCTGTAAGTGGAAAAGGGGGTCAACAAAAACAATATGGTATCAAAAATACCGTAACTTTAAAAGTACAACCACCTTAGCTCAATCAGCAATCAAGCTAACACACAAGAGCTAAAATCCTTCAAAACTGGAGTTATCATCATCATCATCTGTATGTCCAAACAGAGCTTCAGCTGGTGTGAGGTTATCAGCATAGACATTGTCATCATCACTGAGTTCACAGTCATCACCATCACTGCTGTCGTTCTCATACAAAGCGCTGTCTTCACTGCCATCCATAGCATTACTAATGCCACATTTCTTGAAGGCGCGTTGCACCAGGTCCTCTGGAATCTCTTCCCATGCATCACGAACCCACTGTGCTATCAATTCTATGTCTGGCTTCCTCAGATTTCCAACTTTTGTCAGTCGAGCTTGACCAGATGACATCCATTCATGCCACATCTTTCGCACACGGTCTTTGAAAGGTTTTTTTAAACACACATCTAGGGGCTGCAATACAGATGTAAGCCCACCTGGAATAACTGCCAAAGTAACTTGAGAAGACTTTGCCAATTTTTTTATGTCATCAGATGTGTGGGCTCTGAACATATCCCAAACTAGCAATGATGGTTTTTTCTTTAAGGTTGCTCCTGGTCGTCCGTTCCAAATTTCTTCCAGCCATTTTTTTG
>NW_015386218.1:439923-444228 GCF_001527695.2 Protobothrops mucrosquamatus | reverse complement strand
TGACCTAGTCCAGGGGTAGGCAACCTTGGCTCTTTTATGACTTATGGACTTCAACTCCCAGAATTCCTAAGCCAGCCAAGGTTGCCTATCCCTGACCTAGTCCAACAACTCTCAGGCAGTTGAAGCAAGAAAGCATTGCCCAATTTCACCACCTCTAGGGCACTGTGGGAAGTAGAAAAGCTACGCAAATGTTAAAGAGACGAGGAACACATTTCTTTGCCTTAGTGCTTGACCTCAGCATTGCGACAACTTGAAGACACTTTCAAGTTCCTCGCTAAGGCTCCTGGGCAAAGTCTTTCTGGAAGAGAGCTTGTTTAGTCAAGAAGAGGGAGCCCCAGCATCGCATCACAGCCACGGGTGCCAATCCGCTCTCCTTGTCGTCTGCCTCTTGCACGGGCAATTGCAAATTTCTCCAGCAGCAAAGAGATGAATGGAAGGAGGCAGCGCTTCCCAAAGGCAGCCTGCTGTAAAGAGGCTTTCCCCAGAAATCGGCTGCAAGTCAAGCAAGCGGCCGAGCAGGAGACTTCCCTCCCTCTCTCCCTCCCCGGATGCACCTTGAGTAAATCCAGGGGGTGCGTGCAGCACGCAGCCCCGCAAGAGGCCAGGCCCCCAAAGTACTAGCGGGATACGCGTTTCTCCGCTATCCTGCCAGCGATACGTGCGTTCGCTGATCCCTCCCCTCCGCCTTTGGGATCCGGCAGCCCAGCCTCCGCTCCACACCCAACCAAGAAACGAGGCGGCCTTAAACGAGCAATGCCGACAGCGACGGAGAAGGAATGCTTAAAAGAGCAACCATGAGGCCAAAGGTGCGCAGCTGCAGTAGGGGCCATATGTTTCCTGGGGTTATATTGGTTCCTGGCCGGGCTTCTCTTTCGCGGAGGGAGTTGCACTTCCGGGATTATTGTCATTAAAGTCTAAGAAGGCAACTCCGAAAACGTTTTGACGGAACCGCGAAACTCATTTTGCTCATGCACATTTGTAAGACTGCCGCCTAAAACTATTTTGTGACGTTATTAGATATAGATTAAGCCGGTGTCGACTTTTAGTGATTGCATAGATTTCCCCCCCCCCCCCAAAAAAAGAACTACGGTACTCACTTTCCTCAGTTCTCAAGACGCTGACTCGAGTATAAGCCGAGGGGGGCATTTTTCAGCACAAAAAATGTGCTGAAAAACTCGGCTTATACTCGAGTATATACGGTATCTAAATATAGTTTTCCATTTAAGATACATTAATAATGTAGTTTAATGGACCTTAGTTATTTGGCATGAGGCTGTATATTCTGCAATATTTACATTGTTGGTAAACTCATTCAATGAATTCAAGCTCTGCAAGCTGAGATAACATGCACTGCATTGATACATTCACACAGAATTAGAATTAGAAGAATTAATAATAAAGTTGGAAGAGACCTTGAAGGTCATCGAGTCCAACCCCTTGCCTAGGCAGCAAACCCTACATGATAGCAGTGTTCTAATATCTCAGAGGCTGCCACAAAGAAGAGGGAGTCAAGCTATTTTCCAAAGCGCCTGAATGCAGGATAAGAAGCAACGGGTGGAAACTAATCAAGGAGAGAAGCAACCTAGAACTAAGGAAAAACTTCCTGACAGTTAGAACAATTAACCAGTGGAACAACCTGCCTCCAGAAGCTGTGAATGCTCCAACACTGGAAGTTTTTAAGAAGAGACTGGACAGCTATTTGTCTGAAATGGTATAGGGTTTCCTGCCTGAGCAGGGGGTTGGACTAGATGGCCTCCAAGGTCCCTTCCAACTTTATTATTATTGTTGTTGTTGTTACTATTACTACTACTACTACTTTGAACAAATGGCTGTCCAGTCTCTTTTTAAAAACTTCCAGTGTTGGAGCATTCACAGCTTAGGGAGGCAGGTTGTTCCACTGGTTAATTGTTCTAACTGTCAGGAAGTTTCTTAGTTCTAGGTTGCTTCTCTCCTTGATTAGTTTCCATCCGTTGCTTCTTGCCCCGTCCTACAACAGGGGTGTCAAACTTCCAGCCCGTGGGCCGGATGCATCCTAGCGAAGCTGTGCCCCCCCCATTGCCGCCAATGGCAAAAAAGTCACTACTCGTCAAATTTGTAGTTTTTATTCTGATAAAATTTCTTGCATATTCTTACTCAAAGAGGCCACGTTCCTATGATTTTCCAGCATGACTTCCCGATACAATGCTTTTTGGTCGGCATCCAGCAGAGACCACTCCTCCTTGGAGAAATACACAGCCACCTCCTTAAAGGACACAAGACCCTCCTGAATGAGAAGAAAACAGAATAAAAATCAGGAGGATTTTCAAAATCTGCCCTATTATTTAAGCGATTCCAAGCAAAGACATACATTTCAGGCCATTCAGTAAAAGCAATCCCACTTTTCATCTGGGTCTGTTTGTCTGTCTATCCATCCATCCCCATCCATCAGCAAGACTTTCAGCATCTGGAGAGCATCAACTGGTATGTGACTTGGAATCCCCACCTGTCACTCATTCCAATCAAACCAGTGTTTGCAGAAGAAAATGAGGGGATGGTGATGATGGTTCTTTTTTACAATTTAAGTAAAAGGCTTATGATGTCCCCAGAGCAAACAATACTATCCATGCCCAAAACCTTCATTAAAGTTGTTTGAGAGGCACCCAGGGATTTACATGGCTGTTATCACTAGATAAAGACACACAAGCCCTGTTTCTACTGCTCCTCAGATTACAAGGAATCCACTGCTTGTACTCCAACTCAATGGTTGAAGAAAAGAAACCTGCTTGGGAAGATTATTTCTGATCCTTTACAAAGCTGGATTGCTTGGCCCCAAATTCCAGGCACAAATCAAAGTATTAGAAATTCCTCTAAAGGCTGAAGGACAACCTGCCTCCAGAAGTTGCGAATGCTCCAACACTGGAAGTTTTTAAGTTTTTAAGAACAGACTGGACAGCCATTTGTCTGCAATGATATAGGGTTTCCTGCCTGAGCAGGGGGTTGGACTACTAGATGACCTCCAATCTCCCTTGCAACATCATCATCACTATCATCATCATCATCATCATCATCAATAATAATAATAATAATAATAATAATGGTTTTTCTTTCCAACATGCCACCAGGTACTAAGTCATGTTTTGCGAAGGGGTCAAATACTTCTTTCACTCATTAAAATGCAAATCAAAGTATAACTTTTTTGAAATGCATTTTTCTGGATTTTTTTGTTGTTATTCTGTCTCATTGTTAAAATAAACGTACCATTAAAATTATAGACTGATCATTTCTTTGTCAGTGGGCAAATAATACAAAATCAGCAGGGGATCAAATGCTTTTTTCTCTCACTGTACCCTACATTTACAGTTCATAAAGATGCCAGAAGTCAAGGAGCTTAAGAAACTGGAATGGAATAAAACATTTTGACACCTGTTCCTTGTACTTCATGTTATTTAGTCATTAGACATTCATTAAGGATGTTCCATACTCTTGTTTTTAATTTTGTATGGTTGTAAATAACTGAAGCCATAGAGAAGAGAGAAGGAGAAAGTTCCAAAAATGGCTTATCCCAAGAAAGAAAGGTTTACCTTTTATTATTATTATTATTATTATTATTATTATTATAATAATAATAATAATAATAATAATGAAAAAGGAAGAAGACCCCTAACATGGAATAATACTGAGTGAAATGATCCTGGGAAGGAATAACATTCTAACGATGCCATGGAGGTTGTGTTCACATCAAATGAAAGGACTGTTTTTCAGTGCTTGCTTTTTGGGAACAAAGTCATACTATAACACAAAGGCTGCTTCACACAAATTGCCCTGACCCCAAACTGGTTAACCAACAATAAAGGCAAAGTTCACATGAAACATACCTTAAAATGTTGTTTACCCATCCTCTTAACCCTGGAGGATCTAATCGTAGTTATTCTTTGTCTCCAGAAGAAGCAGGAAAGATTTGCAGCTTACAAATCCAAAATGGAAAACCAAAGAAAGTACCAGGAAAACAGGATGTCTAATTCAATTAGCGAAAATCCTTCCCTAAAGAAAAAATAACAAGAAAATCTTATGTATCCAATACTGTCAGGGAAGAAAGTGGGGAATCCTATTAGGTACTTTAACTTCTCTGCAGGTGGGGCATATTCTGACAAATCCTTTGTGGGAAGTCAGCCCCCCAGAGAAGGAAATATTAAAAGGGCAGAAAAATATATTTCCTCAAAAGGATTTTAAAAGCAGAAACCAACCCTGCCCCCAAGTCTCTGTCCCAAGCAGAAGCCAGCTCTATACAAATGCAAATGTAAGCTATCAGGAAAGTTGGAGCTAGAA
>NW_015386218.1:436589-438558 GCF_001527695.2 Protobothrops mucrosquamatus | reverse complement strand
CCCCCCCCCCTTCTTTCCTGCCAGAACCATCTTTCTGTCTGGCTCTTCAATAAACTGCAACCTTCTTTCTAAAGCAGTCGCCATGTTGCTTATTTATCCCCGGCTTGGATGAACCAGGATGAAGACTTTAATCCATCACCTTCTTGATCAACTTCTATCAAAGACTCAAAATACTGGACAAATACATTTAAAATATGTTTTGGATTTCTATTTCCCAGTTATTTAGCCTAATAATTTCAAGAGAAAGAGTTAAGAACAATGCTATAAACAAATGTCTCAGGTCAGAAAACAGCAGTTGAGATCTATATAAATCAATTTCATGAGAAAATAAATCAACCTTTGAACATACAGTAAAGTCAAATTGTCAGAAGTAAGTCTTCATCCTGGTTCATCCAAGCTGGGAATATTATTATTATTATTATTATTAAATAAACAACATAGCGACTGCTTTGGGAAGATGGTTACAGTTTATTGAAGAAGCAGAAAGATGGTTCTTCGGGAAAGAGCAGAGGAGAGAAGAAGAAGGAGCTGAGCACATGGGCAGTAGCTTTTTGTTTGGAAGTTTTCCTGTTCCTGTGGCATGAACTTTGAGGCTGTTTCCTGTGTCACGTATTCTGACCTGAGCCCAGGTGTGCCTCTCTGGTATTACTTGATGGTAATGGTTAGTCCTATTATGTCCCAAAAGTCATCTCCTGCTTCCCTGGTGATGGGGCTAATGACTCCTAGAGTTTGGGTGGGGTATGCAGATTTTCTCTTTGTCTTCTTGAGCATCCTGGCTCCAGCCTTCCTGATGGTCTTACATCTGCATCTGTATAGGGCTGGCTCCTGCCTGGGGCAAAGAGATGAGGCCAGGTTTGGTTTCTGCTTTTCAAAAAAATTCTTTTAAAAATCCTTTTGGTGAAAAATATATTTTCCTGCCTTTTTAATATTTCCTTCTCTGGGGCTCTGACTTCCCTCAGTTTAGACAGCAGGACTCCATTAATCATTCTGGCCCAAACCCCTCAGGGAACTTGAGAAGCCTGAGTTAACAAGCCACCATCCGATACACAGAGGACGAACAGCCGAATGAATGAATGAACCATTGAGAGCCTAAGATGAGCTTCTGATTCATGCCACTCCGACAAACACGTTCCCCACTTCTTAGCCTCATCCACACTTTTCCAAACACAGACAAATGAAGACAAATATGGACTTCAACTGCCAGGCTTGAAAGAGGTTTGGGAAATATCGGCCCAACTGGGTAATGGGTGCGAATGCTGCGTCTCAGCTCCACTTGCGCCTGCCTCCCAGCAGCGTTTCACTCCCTTGTCGGCCGGCAGAGCTCCTTTGAGCTCGTGGGGAAAGGCGGGCAAGCAGCACCCCAAACCGGGTCCTCCCACCCGGGGCCCCGAACTTGCACCCAGAGCCGGCAGGGAGATATCCGGCCAGCCCCCCTCCCACGCCATGCAGAGGCTCCCCCTGGAAATGGAGAGAAACAGCCCCTCCCTTCGGGCGATCCCCCTCTCTCTCCTTTGCTCCCCCCGGCCCCTTGCCCGGTCCCTGCATGGAAAAGGGCGGCAGGGTTCACGCTCGCCTCCAGCGCGGGACCCCTTTGCACGGGCAGAGATGCCACTCACGGATCTTGGGAGTCTCGTGGGCATCCGCGTCCCCGCAAGGATTCCCGGCAGCCTCTGAGCTTCCCGCAAAGGCGGCGATCCAGGCTCACAGCGGCGAGAGAGGGAAGAACAGAAAGAGCATCCTCTTACCAGGATCATTCCTTGAGCCAGAGGAGGAACCCGGCGCATGCTCAGTTCCCTCCTGCGACCGAGAGCGCCCCCTGGTGGATTCTGCGCGATGGGCCAGGATTCCCCGAAAGGGCGGGAAAGAGAAAGAGCTTCTGAGGGGATGGGAAGGGCAAGGATGATGGGCATGGGAGTAGGAGGAAAGGTTCCCTGCCCAAGAAATGGAATGGGAATGGGAATGGGAATGG
>NW_015386218.1:430476-432878 GCF_001527695.2 Protobothrops mucrosquamatus | reverse complement strand
ATAAGATGCAGCACTTAGTGATAGTCATAGAGTACTAGCTAAGCAAACAACAAATCATACTAGGGTACAAAAATATAAATTGTAAGATACAAGCAGCAAAGTTATAGTCATAAGAATATAAGGATAGATAATAAGAAAGATGAGGAGAATCACAGTAATACAGCTTTACTAAGTATTTTCACAGTGTTATAGGAATTAGTTGTTAAGTAGAGGGACTGCATGGGGGGGAAACTGTCCTTATGTCCAGTCGTTCTGGTGTGCAATGCCCTATAGCGTCATCTTGAGGTAAGAAGTTGAAATATACTGCTCAAAAAAATAAAGGGAACGCAAACCCCTTCAGTTCCATGTTAAAATGTTCCCTTTATTTTTGTGAGCAGTATAGTTTATATGCAGGATGTGAGGGGTCTGTAGATATTTTCACAGCTCTCTTTCTTGCTTGTGAAGTATACAGGTCCTCAATGGAAGGCAGGCTGGTAACAATTGTTTTTTCTGCAGTTCTAACTATTTGTTGAAGTCTACGTCTGTCTTGTTTGGTTGCAGTTCTAAACCAGACAGTTATAAAGGAGTCATCTCCAGGGATGGCAGTTTCTCCATCTTCCTGTCCAGGAACTGTCTTTGAAGATGGAAAAAAAATCTCCCAGGAGGATTTGAACCCGCTTCCCTCACAAACAGCCGACATGAAGGCCCCGCAGAGATTGGAGGAGGCCTCAAAAGGGCCCTAACCCTGTCAGAAACAGCCAGGCAGTCAGAAGACGAGGACCAGGAACCTCTCTGGGAAACACAACTTGTGTCTTGCAGTTGTTGTGAACTTCGGCCTGAAGGGGAGGAAAATGGGACCCTGGCAGGAAAGCCACAATCTGGAAAATGGAGATTTCTCCCATGTTTCTATTTCTCTGGTTCTGCATCCGCAGCTGCCCTTATCCAATTCTTGGCTCAGAATCACCGGGAAGGCCGAGCAGCTGCTTGTGACCAAGGAAACGATGCTGAAGGGAAAGAAAAAGCTGCTCCAAAGTGGGGGGAAAGCCGAAACCGGTGGATGTTCCAGACATTTTACCTCACAATGAGGCTGTCATGGTTCCGATAAATGAAACTCTTCAAAAGAACATCACGGCATTGTTTACCTTAAAGAAACTTTTATTCAAGAAACAAAGTATCAGCACTACATAGTTGAAACCAAAAACTAAATTTCCCCCCTGGATACAAAGTAACAAAGTGCAATTCCCTCCTCCAATAAACAATCATAAATCACATTCCCCAATTAGCTTGAAGCACGGGCTTTCTCCCCAGCTCTCCAGCCCGGCCAAAACACTATCAGCTCTGGGCCCAATGTTCTTGGGTTCCCACGATTAAGTTAGTATTGTTATGACTAGCTGGATTCTCATCCCTATTCCCCCTTCCAGCAGCAACTAATTGTAAAAACAATAGAGAAAATGGCTGCATTTCCATCTGTTATCAAAGTTGACAGAGGCTCCTTGGAGGAGAAATGAAGGGGGGGAAACGGCATCTCATCTGTGAATGAAGAAAAGGTGGAATTGCAAAAGGATGGAAAGCAACTATGGAAGAGAGAATACAAGATTAAAACACCATGGGGGGGATACTAAGAGGAAAAATGACAAACCTAGCAGACAACTTTGTCTCCCAAAAAGTAGAGAAGGGAACTAGGGGATTAGCCATTTTGGATTTAATTCTCACTAACAGAGATGAAATGATAGAAAGTGTTGAAGCCACAGGAACCTTGGGAGGTAGTGATCATGCAATATTGGAATTCAACATTATGGAAGCACAAGCAATAGAACATAATCAAAGTAGAGTCTTGGACTTCAAGAGAGCTAATTTCAATAAACTCAGAGAGGGCTTGGGAAAGATTCCATGGATGAGAATCCTCCAGGGAAAAACAACGCAAGAAGCTTGGGAAATTTTGAAAAGCAAGATTATAGAAGCCCAGTCTACCTCAATACCAACAAAGAGGAAAAATAACAGCTCTCAAAAGAAACCAGCATAGCTGCATAAAGAACTCTCTGACAAATTGAAAGACAAAAAGGACAAGTATAGAAAGTGGAAAGAGGGGCACATAACTAAATCAGAATATCAACAAATAGCCCGAGCCTGCAAAAATGAAGTGAGGAAAGCCAAGGCTCAAAATGAACTAAGGCTTGCGACCAAAGTCAAAAATAACAAAAAAAGCTTCTTTCAACATGTAAAAAACAAGAAAAAAGTGAAGGAAACGATTGGTCCATTAGTGGAAGAAAGTGGTAAGAAGGTGACAAGTTTTTTGCATCTGTCTTTACACAAAGGGGAAAAACAGACCAACCTATCAAAAATAGTGCCATAAAAAACAGTATAGAAACACAAGTTAAGATAGGCAAGAAAATGATAAGTGAGCACCTGTCCAGCCTAGACGA
>NW_015386218.1:426296-428547 GCF_001527695.2 Protobothrops mucrosquamatus | reverse complement strand
AGAAAAATATGGGTTAGACAGCATCACCACCAGATGGATTCGTAGCTGGCTGACCGGCCATACTCAGCGTGTGGTCCTCAATGGAACCGCATCTACATGGAGGGAAGTTTGTAGTGGGGTGCCCCAGGGCTCTGTTCTGGGCCCAGTGCTCTTCAACATCTTCATCAACGATCTGGACGAGGGGATAGATGAGAAACTCATCAAATTTGCAGATGACACCAAGCTGGCAGGAATAGCCAACACTCCAGAAGACAGGCTTAGGATACAGGAGGACCTGGACAGACTTGAACACTGGGCGCTATCTAACAAAATGAAATTCAATGGTGAAAAAAGTAAGGTTCTACATTTAGGCAAGAAAAACCAAATGCACAGGTATAGTGAGTAGATGGTCTGCCCCCACGCTCCGAGATTGGATCAATTGCCGCCGCACATTGAAGCTCTGCATCTCCACCCCATGCGCAGGCAACGCCCCACTGCTTATACCGAACATCATCCCGCTTATGCACGCACACCTGCTATACGTAACAAATTTCCCCAAAATAAGACCTAATGGATCTTTTAGTTCCCCCCAAAAATTATAAGACCTGGTCTTATTTTTCGGGAAACACAGAATCTATTTTTATCTCTATCTTCTCTATGTTTACTGTATATATGAAAACCTTTTTGCTCCATTGTAGATTTCTCAAGGGATCCCAAAGGAATTTTTCAAAAGGCAACTTGACTTTTTATTTTCTTTAAGGTTTCACTTCATATCCAAGGAACATTTTCATTTCTAAAGATGCTTCTTCAGAAGATACTTCTTGGAGTCACTGAAGCAATAGGCGTGAGCTTAAATGGACTCCAGAAGATGGTAAAGGACAGGAAGGCCTGGAGGACCATTGTCCATGGGGTCGCGATGGGTAGCACACAACTTCGCAACTAACAACAACAGCCGACAGCTTAAAAAAGCTTAACTGTAAAACAATGGCTACTTAAACTATTCTATTCATAAGGTATCTTCTTTAGCATCACACTTATTTTGATAATTCATATTTAGTGATTATTTCTGCAACTCTTTTGTCAGACTGGCCACAGTTTACTCCCTAGGCAGAATGATCCTTGATTCCATGGATGTTAGAGAAAAGGTACTTTTACTAGAGATACCGAGTGCAGCATAAGCAAGGCAAGCTCTGAAGAAAACTGCGCAAAAAACACATATTGAAAACAATCTCCAATGTCCAAAGCACTTCCCCTGGCTAGATCAGTCCAATCCAATCCTGGTCCAATGTTTTAGCAACCTGGTGTCTAAGGAGTGGCTATAAATTCCTTTCCCAGGGCTGGTGTCCTTGAGGGCAGGCAGATGGCTCAGTTTGGTACCTTTAGTTCCTGTTAATGCCCATACTCCCCAAATTCCCACACAATTCTTTAACATCTCCAGTGATCTTCCTCTACCAAATGTCCCCTTCCCCCTAGTTATGGCAGTTGCTAGCGAGCTTCAAAGAAAGCAAAGATAGGCATCTGACATCATTCCTGATTAATGCCTTTCCCATAGTATGCCTGGAATGACATTTTGCTAGCTCAGCCCGATGCTTGCTCTCAAAAATTAAACTTTTATAAAGTTTCATTGTGGATTTGGGCTTTCTTTATTACGATCCAATTGGAAATGGGATAAACATGAAAAAAAAAGATGTTCTCTTATTTATGTGAAACGTCATTGGTGGTCTTCAAATGACAGTAGCTACAAAAATCCACTGTTCATAATTAAAACACCACATGCGTAGCGTTTCCATTAGTAAATTCATCACTCTGGGGCTTCCAATTGTGAAGGTCAGAGTCAAAAAATGCAGTAGATGTAATTAGGAAATGCATATATTTCAACAACTAAACCTAGTCAAAAAATTCAGTAGATGTAATTAGGAAATGCATATATTTCAACAACTAAACCTAACAGTTAAACAGATTATCACCCAAATGTATCTGTATATGGAACATTCGCCCATTGGTCCTCTTGAAGATGTTTCCATATTTCACAGATTTATAGGGCTTTTACACTGTGTGGTCCTTTTATGAAGATTAAGATAACTATTCGTAATAAAACCTTTTCCACACACCATACATTTATACGGCTTCTCCCCTGTGTGGATCCTTTTATGGGTGTTAAGATAACTATTCCTAGAAAAACATTTTCCACATTCAATGCATTTATAAGGCTTCTCCCCTGTGTGAGTCTTTTGATGGCGGGTAAGATTACTAGAGACAGAAAAGCATTTTC
>NW_015386218.1:420035-425176 GCF_001527695.2 Protobothrops mucrosquamatus | reverse complement strand
ATGCCTCCTATTTCTCTTGATCATTGCTGACATGCTTCTACACCTAGATTGGAGTCCACCTGTGGTAAATTAAATTGACAGGACATGATTTGGAAAGGCACACAGCTCTCTATAGAAGGCCTCACTGCTGACAATGCACCTGTAGCAGAGTAAAAGCCATGAGGTCAAAGGAACTGCCTGCGGAGCTCAGAGACAAGATTTTTGCAAGGCACACATCTGGGAAAGGCTACAATAAAATTTCTGCTGCACTGAAGGTTCCGACTATAAGTGGTGGAAGAAGTTTGGCACAGCCAGAACTCTTCCAAGAGCTGGTTACCTGGTCCAACTAAGTAATCGGGAGAGAAGGGCCTTAGTAAGACAGGTGACCAAGAACCCGATGGGCACTCTGAGCTCCAGAGATCCTGTGTGGAGATGGGACAGAATTCCAGAAGGACAACCATCACTGCAGCCCTCTACTGATCTGGGCTTTACGGCAGAGTTCCTAGACGGAAGCCTCTCCTCAGTGTAAAAAACACTGCTTGAAAGCCTGCTTGGAGTTTGCAAAAAAGTACCTCAAGGACTCTCAGACTGTGAGGAACAAGATTCTGTGTTCTGATGAAACCAAGATTGAACTGCTTTTGCCTCGATTCTAAATGTTATGTCTGGAATAAACCAGGCATTGCTTATCGCCTGCCCAATACCATCCCAACAGCAAAGCATGGTGGTGCAGCATCATGCTGTGTGGATGTTTTTCAGCAGCAGGGACTGGGAGACTGATCAAAGTTGATGAAAAGCTGAATGGAGCCAGATATAGGGATATCATCAAAGAAAATCTGTTCCGCTGGCCTGAAGGGATTGTCTTCCACCTTTCCTGCTGCTTCATCGGCAGCTGAAACTGCCCTCCTGAGAGGCGGCGCGGCAATTGAACGGCGGCCACACTACGAATGGGGATACACTATCCTCCAAACCTCAGTCATTGTCTCCATTATGCGCTGCAGCTGATCCGAGGTGGCCAGCCAGGCACTGGAGTGCTGCTGAAAACAGCAATGCAGATGCGCACACAAACTCTGCTACCAATGTAGTGGCGGGAAAGGTGGAAGCCAACCCTGCCCACCAGATCAGCTTGGCAGGGGTGGGGTGGGAGACCGAACAGAGCAAAAACAGCGCTCACAGCCTCCAGGAGCTGCAAGGATCCACGCGTGCCCTTTGCAGTTGTCTTCCAGTAACATGCAGCCTCTCATTATAAGCAATCCGCCTAGCCCAGGGTCAGGTTCGCCATCACAAGTGGCTCGTCCCACATGTGCGGCGGACCTAGAGGACAGGGATGGGCCACACCCTCCCGCAACAGCCAACCTGAACCTGGGTGTGCCAGACTGCTTCAGCTGTGAGGAGCCTGGCCTAAGATTTCCATTGCCCAGGCTTCCTGAAGGTGAAGAGTTTAGCTGTCTGCAAGCAGTATAAATCCTTCCATTCCCAATCATCCAGTCAGAGCTGAAGAAACCTCTTGGATAAGAAGCAAAATGTCTTCAAAGAAAAAGCCAGAGGTATAAGTACAGATTAGGCGAGACCTGGATCAGAAACAGTAACTGTGAGAGGGGCCTCGGAGTCCTAGTGCAGAGGTGCCCAACCTTTTGGGCACCAGGGACCAGTTACATGCAGAGAGGTTTTTCTGAGGACTGGAGGGGGTGTGGTTTTGTGTGCTGCCTGCATCCTGCGGATGGGGCTTTCCCTGTTTCTCCGGACTGGTTGCTGACATGCTGCGGCCCGGTACTAGTCCACGGACCGGGGGTTGGGGACCACTGTCCTAGTGGATCAGTTGGATATGAGCCAGCAGTGTGCAGCAGCAGCCAGAAAAGCTAATTCAATCCTGGGTTAAATAAACAGAGGCATAGAATCAAGATCACATGAAGTATTAGTACCACTTTATAAAATCCTAGTAAGATCACAGGTAGAATACTGCATTCAGTTTTGGTCACCACACCACAAAAAAGATATAGAGACTTTGGGAAAAGTTCAGAGAACAGCAATTAAAATGATCAAAGGCTCGGAGACTAAAGCATACAAAGAACGGCTGCAGGACTTGGGTTTGGCTACTCTAAAGAAGAGAAGAAATAGGGGTGACATGATAGCAGTATTCCTGTATTTGAGGGGCTGCAAAAAAGAAGAGGGGGTCAAATTATTCTCCAAAGCACCAGAAGGCAGGAGAAGAAACAATGGTTGGAAACTGATCAAGAAGAGAAGCAACCTTGAATTAAGGAGAAAGTTCCTAACAGTGAGGAGGATTAACCAGTGGAACAGCTTGCCTTCAGAAATCGTGGGTGCTCCATCACTGAAGTTTTTAAGAAGAGGCTAGACAGTCACTTGTCTGAAATGTTATAGGTTCTCCTGCTTGAGTGGGGGGCTGGACTATAAGACCTCCAAGGTCCCTTCCAGATTCTATTATATTCTGTAATGTTCTGTTCTACCCTACTCTACTCTATTCACAATGAAGTCCAGTTATCTGTTAAAAAAGTACCTATGGGACAAGTATGACCTGGATGACTGAGAATCTCCATAGACATGTTAACTGTCGGTATTTTTCGTTATCAGAAAGACTCTAGGTAGATAAAGGGAAGTATAGTATTCAACAACATAAAGCGGAATTTGAATCTCACTTGCATAGAAAAAATGAATATGTAATTGCTAAAACCTCTAAATAGGCTGAGCAATGTGAAAATCAGCAGAAAAATATTCAAAAGTGCATAAATGTACCTCAAAGTTATATTGGAAATGTGGACAAGACAAAGGGTCTTTTTGTCATGCTTTAGTGGACTTGTAAAAAAGATAGAAAAGTTTGGATTCAAAGATATTCAGTGATACAGAGAACTTTAAAGATTAATATCCAACTGGAATCAAAATACTTCATGTTGGCACTAATGAAAAGTCATAGAAGATTGTTTCTGAGTATGAAAGTCATAGTGAGATTATTATACACGTAAAGCTGAAGGGCTCTACAATAAGTAGAATAGTGGATTGGTTGGGGAAGATGATAGAATTCTCAATTATGACTAAATTGACTCTGATTAAGATAAGGATAGTATCTATATTTATTAGTGAATGGAAACCCCCGATGGGCTTTGCTGAAAAAAAGAAAAAGTGATCTTGTCATCAAACTTGTGTTCAACGTTTAGAATGGATAAATTATGTAAAGGGGGAAACAATGATGTAACCTTAGAAACAGGGGTCAAATTCTAACTTCTTTATTACTTTGTCTTTTCTCTTTCTTTTCTTAATTTTATCATACTTTTTCTTATTTATTAATCAATTATTTTCTTCATTTACACTTCAGAGTTGTTACTGTTTTTATTCTGATAAAATTCCTTTAATAAAAAGAGCTAATACATCTAATTACAGAACGTCTTCCCAAACACTCGGACTGGGGAGTAGCATATTCTTACCCAAAGAGGCCACGTTCCTATGATTTTCCAGCATGACTTCCCGATGCAGTGCTTTTTGGTCAGCATCCAGCTGAAACCACTCCTCTTCGGAGAAATACACAGCCACCTCCTTAAAGGACACAACATCCTCCTGAATGAGAAGAAAACAGAAGAAAAATCAGGATGATTTTCAAGATTTGTCCTATTATTTAAGTGATTCCAAGCAAAGATATACATTTCAGGCCGTTTAGTGAAATTAATGACACTTTTGGTCTCGGTCTGCCTGTCTGTCCTAATCCACCAGCAAGTCTTTCAGCTCTGGAGAGAATCAACTGGAATGGGCCTTGGAAACCCTACCCATCACTCACTCCAATCAACCCAATATTTGCAGGTGAAAATGCAGTTGGTGGTGGTTCTTTCTACCAATTCCGTAAAAGGCATGTGGTGTCCCCAGAACAAACAATCCTATCCATGCTCAAAACCTTCATTAAAGTTGTTTCAGAGGCACCCAGGCATTTACATGGGTATTATCAACAGACAATGACACACAAGACCTGTTTCGGCTGCTCCTCAGATTACAAGGAATCCACTGCTTGTACCCCAATCCAATGGCTGAAGAAGAGAAAGCTACCTTGTGAAGAGCATTTCTCATCCTTTCCAAAGCTGGATTGTTTGGCCCCAAATTCCAGGCACAAATCGGAGTATTAGAAATTCCTTTAAAGGCAGAAGGGCCTTGATCTGCCCACTCTCTTTGGATTTTAACAGTCCGCTTCATCTTTTAACCCGGTGCCATTATTTTTCTTATCACTGGCTGTAAACAAGGCATTTTAGAAGCTGTAAGGCGCCGATGTGATTCTTCCCGATATTACTGTGTAGCCTTGCCCAATTCCGTGCCAAAGAATTAATAGGATTACTAGTCAGAAAACGCTAACATTGAGAACATTTTATGTTTTATTATACTTCTCTTACTTGAGTTGGAGACTCAACCACTCTTTCAGCAGCACCATGGAAAGGAGTAGGATTCGTTCTATTCTTCCCTGTGAGGGAGACAGAATTTTAAATGGATAATTAATAAAAGGGCAGGAGGCATTCTACAGAAGAGGAGATAGAGAAGGTAAGACAGCTGGGACCTCTCTTGGCAATGGGTTGATTTTTGATTACCATCTGAGATGTCCTCACTTGTGGATTCCTGATAGATCCTCCTGGAAAACAGCTCCTGAGGAGAATTTGATGGATTCCCGATTCTCATAGGATCTCTGGTCTGCAGAAGGAAAAACTTGAATAAGACATCACACAACATAAAGTGGATTCTTGTTCTCTAAAAACAACTTCAATTCCCCAATATCAATCAATGAGCCTAGAATGTAAGAAAGGAACAGCTGTCTCCAGTTTGTCTTCTAGAATGGATAATGGAACAATGTCCTGCAAGAACTAGTGAAACATCTCCACATATTATGAGGAGCAGAGAAGTAGGGAAGGGAGGGGTGAAAAATTCAAACACATTCTTTATTCCCTTCTGGACTTCCAAGGTGAAGGTCTCTCACCTGAAATTCGACTTGCTCCTTCTGCTCCTCTGCCTGACTTATGAGGAAGCCTTCCGCCAGGGCCACCGCTTGGGAGCTGGTCTCTGCTCTACATTCCCGCAGCCAGTTTGCCATCAGAGGGGGCAGAAGAGCCAGGAGCTGCTCCAGAATTACTAGGTCCAACATCTGAGCTTTGGTGTGCTTTTCTGGTCTCAGCCATTGA
>NW_015386218.1:413028-417654 GCF_001527695.2 Protobothrops mucrosquamatus | reverse complement strand
TCTCAAAGGCTTCGGTGTCTCCAGAGGCGGCGCCTTTTCCATCTTCCTATCCAGGCACCCTTTGTGGACATGGAGATAAAAATCTCTCTGGAGGATTTCAACTCGCTTCCCTCAAGAACACTCGACCTGAAGGCTCCCCAGAGATTGGCCTCAAAATGGGCCGAAATCCTCTCAGAAACTGATGGGCGGTCAGAAGACGAGAACCAGGAGGCTCTGTGGGAAACACTATTTGTGTCTTGCGGTTGTTGTGAACTCCGCCTGAAGGGGAGGAAGATGAGACATGGGCAGGGAAGCCACAACTGGGAAAATGTATTTCTATTCCTCTGGTTGTGTATCTGCAGCTGCCCTTGTCCAGTTCTTGGCTCAGGATGTCTCAGAAACACCGGGAAAGCCGAGCAGCTGCTTTGGACCCAGGAAAGGACGCTGAAGGGAAAGAAAAAACTGCTCCAAAATAGGGGGAAAGCTGAAACTGGAGGATTTTCCAGAAATTTTACTTCACAAGGAGGCTCCTTGGAGAAGAAATGAAAAGGGGAAAGCGGCGTCTTATCTGTGACTGGAGAAAAGTTGGAACTGCAAAAGGATGGAAAGCAACTATGGAAAAGATAACATATAATTAAAATACTGAGGGGAGAAAAAGAAGAGGAGAAATGTGTTTTATTTAGGGATTGAATAGTATACACTCTCAGGAAATTTCAGTAGGAAAGCTGTCTGTAGAATTTAAGGCAGGGGTGTTCAAACTTGGCCTTTTTACGACTTGTGCACTTCAACTCCCAGAATCCCTCAACCAGGCACATTGGCTAAGGAATTCTGGAAGCTGAAGTCCACAAATCATAAAAAGCCCAAGTTTGAACACCCCTGATTTAAGGAAACTGGGATGTTGCTAGATCATTAATGAAAAGAAAAGTACAATAATTGTCTATTTTTCTTTGACTGACACTCTGTTCCATTTTTGTAATGAAACATTGGACAATAACTGGCAGAGAATTGGAATTGGTGCCTTCTCTCCATTTTGACACAGAATCATCCAGCAGTAATATTTGAATAAACAGCTGCAACCCCGCAGGGCTTGTAAATTCAAGCTTAAAATCCTCCCAATTATATTTGCTTATTAACAATTATTAGGTTAGGGCTTTTCTTATTATTGTACAGTAAGCAGATGCGAAGACAGCAATTGTTTTTCCCACAAAAACTTTTATTAGACATACTTAAACTCCCACTCCTTACTTGTAAACTGAATGCTAACCTGACCTTGCTTATTTTACTCTTTAAGCAAGAAAATGATAAGAGAACATCTATCTGACCTTGACAAATATAAATCACCAGGACCCGACAGATTACATCCCAGAGGTCTGAAGGAGCTGGCAGATATTATCTCAGAACCATTGCACCATATGTTTAAAAAATCCTGCAGCACGGGATGTACCTGAGGATTGGAAAAGGGCTGATATGGTTCCCATCTTCAAGAAAGGAAAAAAAACCAGACNCCCCGCCCCGAAAATAAATATAACAAGAATATCTTATAAAACCACTAAAATCAGGGAAGAAAGTGAGGAATCCTATTAGGTATTTGAACTTTAACAGCTGGGACATATTCTGATAAATCCTTCTTGATCGAAGACTCAAACTATTGGACAAATACATTTAAATTATGGTTTGAATTTCTAATTCCTACAAACAATAAATGTCTCAGGTCAGAAAACAGCAGCAATTGAGATGAAAGCTATTTCAATCGATTTCATAAGACAATAAATCAACATTAGAACTTTTAGTAAAACTTTAAACAGCAGAACCCCATTAATCATTCTGGCCCAAACCCCTTTGGGAACTTCAGAAGCCTGAATTAACAAGCCACCATCCGATACACAGAGGAGAACAGCCGAATGAATGAACCACTGACAGCCTAAGATGAGCTTCTGATTCATGCAACTCCGACAAACACGTCCCCCACTTCTTAGCCTCATCCACGCTTTTCCAAAGACGGACAAATGAAGATAAATATGGACTCCAACTCCCAGGCTTGAAAGAGGTTTGGGAAACACCGGTCCATTCGGGCACCGGATGCGAATGCTGCTTCTCAGCCCCACTTGCGCCTCCCTCTTTCTACGGCAGAGCCCCTTTGAGGTCGTGGGGAGAGGCGGGGGAAGCAGCACCCCAGTCCCGGTCTTCCCACTCGGGGCCCCGGACTTGCACCCAAAGCCGGCAGGGGGACATCCGGCCTGCCTCCCCTTCCCCCCCATGCAGAGGCTCCCCCAGGAAAAACGGGGAAACGGCCCCTCCCTTCGGGCGATCCCCCTTTCTCTCCTTTGCTCCCCTCGGCCCCTTGCCTGGTCCCTGCATGGAAAAGGGCGGCAGCGGAAGATGGGACCCCGGACTCCCACCTCGGGGGAAGACTTGGCCCGTCTCCACGCTCGCCTCCAGCGCGCGACCCCTTTGCACGGGCAGAGCCGCCATTCGTGTAAATCGGGAGTCTCGTCGGGCTCCGCCTCCCCGCAGGGATTCCCGGCAGCCTCTGCGCCTCCCGCCCCCGCCTTTCAGCGGAGGGAGGGGGGAAGAGAAAGAGCAGCCTCTTCCTACGATTTCTCCGGGCGACCCGGGTAGTCTGCCCTGGCGGACGAGTCCTGCTCATGCCCAGTTCCCTCCTGAGGCTGAGAGCGCTCTCTGGTGGACTCTGCGCGGAGTGTCAGGATTACCCGAAAGGGCGGAAAAGAGGATGGCGTCTGAGGCGAGGAGGAGGGCAGGGATGATGGGTATGGGAGAAGGAAAGGACCGTCTCAAAGGCTTCGGTGTCTCCAGAGGCGGCGCCTTTTCCATCTTCCTATCCAGGCACCCTTTGTGGACATGGAGATAAAAATCTCTCTGGAGGATTTCAACTCGCTTCCCTCAAGAACACTCGACCTGAAGGCTCCCCAGAGATTGGCCTCAAAATGGGCCGAAATCCTCTCAGAAACTGATGGGCGGTCAGAAGACGNGAGAACATCTATCTGACCTTGACAAATATAAATCACCAGGACCCGACAGATTACATCCCAGAGGTCTGAAGGAGCTGGCAGATATTATCTCAGAACCATTGCACCATATGTTTAAAAAATCCTGCAGCACGGGATGTACCTGAGGATTGGAAAAGGGCTGATATGGTTCCCATCTTCAAGAAAGGAAAAAAAACCAGACCCAGGAAACCAATCAGTCTAACATCATCACTCTTCAGTATCTTCATAAATGACTTAAATGAGGGAATAGAAGGGGAACTCATCAAATCTGCAGATGATACTAAACTGGCAGGAATAGTCAACACCACAGAAGACAAGTTGAAGATTCAAAAAGTTCTTGACAAACTTGAACAATGGGCCCTATCCAACAAAATAAGTTTTAATGTGGAGAAAAGCAAAGTTTTACATTTAGGCAGGAAAAATGAGAGATATAAATACAGATTAGGTGAGACCTGGCTCAAAAATAGTAACTGTCAGACGGACCTTAGAGCCCTAGTAGACGATCACTTGACTATGAGCTAGTAATGTGCAGCAGCCGCCAAAAAAGGTAACACAATCATAGGTTGTATAAACAGAAGCATAGAATCAAGATCACGCAAATTATTACTACCGCTTTATAAAACCCTAGTAAGGCTACACATGGAATACTGCAAAAAATTGTGGTCACCATACTACAAAAAAGATGTTGAGGCCATGGAAAAAGTTCAGAGAAGAGCAATTAAGATAATCAAAGGCCTGGAAACTAAAACATGAAGAACGGCTGCAGGATTTGGGTTTGGCTACTCTAAAGAAAAGAAGTAATAGGGGTGACATGATAGCAGTATTCCAGTATTTGAGGGGCTGCAAAAAAGAAGAGGGGGGTCGAATTATTCTCCAAAGCACCAGAGGGAAGGAGAAGAAACAATGGTTGGAAACTGATCAAGGAGAGAAGCAACCTGGAATAAAGGAGAAAGTTCCTAACAGTGAAGTCAATTAACCAGTGGAACAGCTTGCCTTCAGAAATTGTGGGCGCTCCATCACTGGAGGTTTTTAACAAGAGACTAGACAGTCACTTGTCTGAGATGGTATATGTTCTCCTGCTTGAGTGGGGGGCTGGATGACAAGATCTCCAAAGTCCCTTCCAGCTACTGTCCTGTCCTGTCCTGTCCTATCCTGTCCTATCTTACCACAGGTTAGCAGCTATTTCTGTCTTGCTTGATCTACTGTTTCCCCCCCAAAATAAGACCTACCCCAAACAGAAGAACTTAGGTTCCTTTTTAGTGTTGGGTCTAATACAGGCATGTCCAAAGTCCGGCCCACGGGCCATTTGCGGCCCGCGGCCCGGTTTAATCCGGCCCTGCTCTATGTAAATGCGGCCCTCCCATGGCCCTCCGGCAAGTCCCATGAGAGAGAGAGACACACACAGAGACAGAGACAGAGGCACTTGCACTTGCACTTCTGTCTCTCTCTCTCTCTCTCTCTCTCATGGGACTTGCCCCCTTGCAGGGCTCCTCATTGGCCCTGCACCCGGGTGCCCCGCCCCCTGGGAGAAGGGCGGACAGGAAGTCCCTTTCCCGAGCTGGCCCCGTCCCAGGCGCACGTGGCTGGGGAGCCATGCGGGGAAGCCCCAAGATCCCCGCCCGGCTCGTTCCCGCCGCCG
>NW_015386218.1:401927-410266 GCF_001527695.2 Protobothrops mucrosquamatus | reverse complement strand
AATCATCCATGGGTACTATTTGAATAAACAGCTTCTGAAACTCAGAAGTTTGTTTCTCACTCAAATCCTCCCAATTTATTTTTGTCTACTTGTAATTGTTAGGGCTTTTCTTATTATGGTATAGTAAGCAGACGTAAAGGCAGCATTTTCCCCGCAAAAAAATTATTAGACACACTTAAGCTCCAACTCCTTACTTGAAAAATGAATCTAACCTCACCTTTCTTATTTTACTCTTTTCCTATCACCATGGGTTAGCAACTATTTTTATCTTACTTGAAATCTCTATTTCTGAATCTTCTTTCTCTGTTTGTATATGAAAACCCTTATCGCTCTCTGTACATTTGTCAAGGGATTCCAAATGTACATTTTCAAAAGGCAACTGGACTTTTTCTATTTTCTTAACAATTCCAAGAGGCTTCTTCAGATGTCCATGCTCCTCAAATTCTCACAGTATTCGTTCACACCTCCAGTACTCTTCCCCTGCAAAATGTCCCCTTCCCCCTAGTTATGGCAGTTATAGTGAGCTTCAAAGAAAGCAAGATAGAAATTTGAAATCTTTCCTGATTTATGCATTTCCCATGCTATTCCTGGAATGACATTTCGCTACCTAAGGCCCTATCCTTGCTCTAAAAAATTAAACTTTTATAGAACTTTTATTGAGGATTTGGGCTTTCTTTATTATGATCCAATTAGAATTGGGATAAATGTGAAGAAAAAAAGATGTTCTATGTGAAACGGAATTGGTGGCCTTAAAATGACAGTAGCTACACCAGTGGTGGTGAACCTATGGCACGCGTGCCAGAGGCGGCACTCAGAGCCCTCTGTGGGCACACACGCTATGCCCTGGAGATGGCAACCGTCCCTCTTCAACCAGCCACCTGCTAAGTCACCGAGGTCCCACGTGGCTGGATGCATCCCAGCACCCATGCGCTCGCTGGCCTCTGTGTGTGGGGGCCGATGGTGTCAGGCAGCAGCCGCCCCGGCCCCTGCCTCACCTTGCCCTGCGACAATGGCACCCCCGCCCTGTCTCGCCTTGCCTCGCCCCACAGGATGAGCCTCCTGCCCAACGCCCCAACTGCCAGAGACCCCCCAGATCTCCCTCAATCCTGCCCGGCCCCCACAGGCATCCCTCCCCAAGAGCAACATTGAGGTGACCACGCCCACCCTGGCCACACCCACCCAGTCTGCCATGACCACCACAGCCACGCCCACCTAGTGGGCCATGCCCACCTGGCACCCGGTGATAAATAAGTGGGTTTTGGGTTGCAGTTTGGGCACTCGGTCTCTAAAAGGTTCGCCATCACTGAGCTACGCTGTTCATAATTAAAACACCAGATGCCTAGCGTTTGGTTTCCATTAGTGAATTCATCTCTTTTTGGCTTCACCTTGTGTCAGTCAGACTAAAAAAAAAACCCTTTCCTAATTCAGTAAATGGAATTAGGAAATGCATATATTTCAACAATTATATGGAACATTTGGCCATTGGTCCTCTTGAAGCTTTTCCCACATTTTAGAGATTTATAGGGCTTCTACACTCTATGGGTCCTTTTATGAGAGTTAAGATTGCTGTTTGTAATAAAACCTTTTCCACACACCATACATTTATACGGCTTCTCCCCTGTGTGGGTCCTTTTATGGTGGCTAAGGTTACCAGAGAGAGAAAAGCATTTTCCACATTCCATGCATTTATAAGGCTTCTCTCCTGTATGTATCCTACTATGGTAAATAAGTTGGGAGTTCTTAATAAAGCTCTTTCCACACTCCATGCATGTATATGGCTTTTCCCCTGTGTGGATCTTTCTATGGAAAACAAGTTCACTACTCTTACGGAAGCTCTTTCCACATTCAATGCATTTATAGGGCTTCTCTCCTGTGTGGATTCGTTTATGAATAGTAAGAGAAGAATTTTCACAGAAGCTCTTTCCACACTCTGTGCATTTATAGGGCTTCTCCCCTGTATGGATCCAGTAATGGGAAGCAAGAGAATTACCATGCAAGAAGCTCTTTCCACACTCCATGCATTTATAGGGCTTCTCCGCTGTATGAATCCGGGAATGCGAAGTAAGATAAGATCTAAAAGTGAAGCTCTTTCCACACTCCATGCATTTATAGGGCTTCTCCTTTGTGTGAATCCTTTTATGGGAAGTAAGTCTGTTGCTGTGAGTAAAGGTCTTTCCACATTCCATGCATTTAAAGGGCTTCTCTCCTGTGTGGATCCTTGTATGGGAAGTAAGACTGCTGCTCTGAATAAAGGTCTTTCCACATTCAGTGCATTTATATGGCTTCTCGCCTGTATGGATCTGGGAATGCAAAGTAAGAGAAGTACTAACAGTGAAGCTCTTTCCACACTCATTGCATTTATAAGGCTTCTCCACTCTATGGATCCGGTAATGCGAAGTAAGAGAATTACTACAAGGGAAGCTCTTTCCACACTCCATGCATTTATGGGGCTTACCTCCTGCGCGGATCCTTGCATGTGACCTAAGATGACTTCTAAAAATAAAGCTCTTTCCACACCCCATGCATTTATAAGGCATTTCCCCCATGTGGATCCTTTTATGGGAACCAAGACTGTTGCTGCGACTAAAGCTCTTTCCACACTCCATGCATTTATAGGGCTTCTCCCCTGTATGGATCCGGTAATGCGAAGTAAGAAAATTACTACAAGCGAAGCTCTTTCCACACTCAGTGCATTTATATGGCTTCTCCTTTGTGTGGATCCTTTTATGGGAAGTAAGACTGTTTTTTTGAGTAAAGCTCTTTCCACATTCCATGCATTTATATGGCTTCTCCCCTGTGTGGATCCTTTTATGGGAAGTAAGATGGCTGCTCTGAGTAAAGCTTTTTCCACACTGAATGCATTTATAGGGCTTCTCTCCTGTGGGGGTCCTTGTATGTAAACTAAGATGAGTTCTATGAATAAAGGTCTTTCCACACTCCATACATTTATATGGTTTCTCCGGTGTATGGATCCGGTAATGCGAAGTAAGAGAATTACTACAAGCGAAGCTCTTTCCGCACTCCGTGCATTTATAAGGCTTCTCTCCTGCATGTATCCTTTTATGGGAAGTAAGATAGCTGCTCTGAGTAAAGCTTTTTCCACACTGAATGCATTTATAGGGCTTCTCTCCTGTGTGGGTCCTTGTATGTAAACTAAGATGAGTTCTATGAATAAAGGTCTTTCCACAATCCATACATTTATATGGCTTCGCTCCTCTATGGATCCAGTAATGCGAAGTAAGAGCAGTACTAGAAGTGAAGTTCTTTCCACACTCCATGCATTTATAGGGCTTTTCTCCTGCGTGGGTCCTTTTTTGAGATGTACGGGACCCATTTTTATGAGGAAGAGACAAGACCCGTTTGTAATTTTTTCCATTGTCTTTACATATATAATCTTCTCCTTTGGTTTGAGTTTGATAGTATTTATTTACATCCAGTTTGTTTATGAATAGCTTTATATGTTTTCCAATAGATTTGTTTTTTATTTTTCCCTGTTGGGCCACAGGGGCTTTAGTTGGTGCATGAATAGAAGATGAATTTTCCCGATTGGAATTATTTGACTGGTTTCTCTCATGGCTTTCTTCTTCCATTAGAACTGCAGGGTTCTTCGTATTGTACCCACGAGTGATCATTTGGAATAGTTCCCAGGAATCTTCATATTCCTCCCCATTACCTTCACAGGAAAATAAAAATAAAAATAACTTTAGAGAAAAAGAGCAAAGCATAGGAAGTTTGAATATAATGAAAAACAAACTGCTTCAATATTCTTAGATGCAGAAGAATTTGATCTGGACTTTCCTGATTAAAAATTTGGAAGATAAAGCTAGGTTTGTATGGCAAGGGCAAAAACCATAGATTAAATATCAAAATCTCCAAAATTCGAAGGAAAGAACAGGATTTGGTTTGCCCGATTTGAAACTGAATTTTGTACTCTGCTATGTGGTTTGGATAAGAAACAGGAGTTGCTCAGAATTAAGAGAATGTTATAATTAGAAAGGCATGACAGAGGTTTGTATGCCATGGATCCTTGCGTTACGATAAATTTAGGCTCAATCTAGATTTCAAAACCATGTTAGAAATACATTGAGAATATGAAACAGACATAAAATTAGGCTGTGCCCCAAAACATCTTAATGACTCTCAGCAGAAAAAAAGCAACAGGAAAAGACAATGGATCACATGTCGAGAGCCATTAGAACTTGAGATGCTGGAATACCAAATTAAGTCAAGAATGGCTAAAGGATATAAAGGGAACAATAGTATTCAACAACATAAAGCAGAATTTGAATCTCAGTTGTGTAGAAAAGATATGTAATTGTTAAAAGCTCTAAGCAAGCTGAGGAATATGAACAGAAAAATATTCAAAAGTGAATAAATGTACCTCAAACTAATATTGAAAATGTAGACAAGATAAAGGATCATTTTATCATGCTCTTGTGGACTTGTAAAAAAGCTAGAAAAGTTTGAATTCAAAGACATTCAGTGATACAGAGAACTTTAAAGATTAATATCCAACTAAAATCAAAACACTTTATGTTGGCACTAATCAACAGTCATTGAAGATTGTTTCTGAGTACGACAGGCATAGTGAGACTATTATACACAAAAAGCTGGAAGTCCTCTAGAACAGTGGTTCTCAACCTTTTTAATGCTGCGACCCCAACCAGTCATAAGTCGAGGACTAAACCGGTCGTAAGTCAAGGACTAAACCGGTCGTAAGTCGAGGACTAAACCGGTCGTAAGTCGAGGACTACCCAACTGGTCGTAAGTCGAGGACTTTCCCTGCCCGGGAGCGCCGCGCATGCGTGGTTCCGCCCCCTGCGCCGGCCAAGGCGTAGCTGGCAAGCGGCAGAGACGGAGCAGGCTGACCACCAGCTGGCCCAGCCCAAGGGAGGTAAGGCACCCACCAGAAAAGGGGGAAAAAATGGTGGACAAAAAAATGGCGGACAGCCTTGCTTGGCGACCCCCATGAAATGGTCGATCGACCCCAAATGGGGTCCCGACCCACCGGTTGAGAACCACTGCTCTAGAATAAGTAGAATGGTGGAATGGTTGGGGAAGATGATAGAATTCTCAATGATGACTAAATTGAGTCTGATTAGGCAAAGGATCGTATCTATATTAGTGATTGTAAACCCGATGGACTTTTTGCTGAAAAAAAGAAAAAATGAACATGATCAAACTTATGTTTGAAGATTAGAAAGGATAAATTATGTAAAGGAGGAAACAATGAGGGGACAAATTATAACTTATTTATTATTTTTTCTTTTTTAATTTTATACTTTTTTCCTATTCATTAATGACATTACTCTATCTCTTTATTTCCTCTTCAAAATTTGTAGTTTTATTCTGAAAAAATTTCTTGCATATTCTTACCCAAAGAGGCCACGTTCCTATGATTTTCCAGCATGACTTCCCGATGCAGTGCTTTTTGGTCGGCATCCAGCTGAGACCACTCCTCCTTGGAGAAATACACAGCCACCTCCTTAAAGGACACAAGACCCTCCTGAATGAGAAGAAAACAGAAGAAAAATCAGGAGGATTTTCAAGATCTGTCTTATTATTTAAGTGATTCCAAGCAAAGATATACATTTCAGGCCATTTAATGAAATTAATCGCACTTTTCGTCTGGGTCTGCCTGTCTGTCCCCTTCCATTAGCAAGACTTTCAGCTCTGGAGAGAATCAACTGGCATGGGCCTTGGAAACCCCACCCATCACTCATTCCAATCAAACCAGTGTTTGCAAAAGAAAATGTGATGGTGGTGGTTCTTTTTACAATTTAAGTAAAAGCCTTGTGGTGTCTCCAGAACACACAATCTTATCCATGCTCAAAACCTTCATTAAAGTTGTTTGAGAGCCACCCAAGGATTTTCATGGCTGTCATGAATAGACAAAGACGTGCAAGCCCTGTTTTGGCTGCTCCTCAGATTACAAGGAATCCACTGCTTGTACCCCAACCCAATGGCTGAAGAAGAGAAACCTTTTCGGGAAGAGCATTTCTCATCCTTTCCAAAGCTGGAGTGTTTGGTCCCAAATTCAAGGCACAAATCGGAGTATTAGAAATTCCTTTAAAAGTTGAAGGGCTTTGATCTGCCCACCCTCTTTGGATTTCAACAGTCTGCTTCATCTTTTAACCTGGTGCCATTATTTTCTTATCACTGGCTATAAACAAGGCGTTTTAGAAGCTGTAAGGTGCCAATGCGATTCCTTCAGTTATTATTGAGTAGCCTTGCAGAATTCCATTTCAAAGAATTAATAAAAGGATCACTATTCAGCAAACACTAAGACTGAAAATGTTATTTTTTATCATCATCTCTTACTTTAGTTGGAGCTTCAACTACTCTTTCAGTACCACCATAAAAAGGAGTCAAATTCGTTCTATTCTTCCCTGTGAGGGAGACAGATATGGATAATTAATAAAATAGAAGGAGGCATTCTAGAGAAGAGAAGAGATAGAGAATGTAAGACAACTGGGACCTCTCTTGGGAATGGGTGGACTTTTGATTACCATCTGAGATGTCCTGAGTTGCAGATTCCTGGTAGATCTTCCTGGAAAACAGCTCCCGAGGGAGATTTGATGGATTCCTGATTCTCATAGGATCTGTCTCCAGAGTGAAGTACTTGAAATAGGAGGCAGGAGAAAGAAAAATAAATAAGACATCGCACAGCATGAAGTGGATTCTTGTTCTCTAAAAACAATTTCATTGCCTCAATATCTGTCAAAGAGCCTAGAATGTAAGAAAGGAACAGTTGTCTTCAGCCTACTAATAGTCACTTATTTACGACCATAATTGAGCCTAACATTTATGTTGTTAAGTGAGACATTTGTTAAAGGAGCATTTTATGACCTTTCTACCAACAGTTGTTAAGTGAATAATTGCAATTGTTAAGTTAGTCATACAGTTTCCCTACTGACTTTGCTTGTCAGGTCACAAAAGCTGTTGAGATGACCCTTCCTGTCACGTTGGCAGTATTTATGCTTGGTCAACGGTTCGGAGACTTAAAACTAGTACACTGGTACCCCTACGATGTTGCCCACATTCACACTTTTTATCGGTATTCAGTGAAAAAAAGTCGCGACAACGTTGAAACTTGTCAGTGATTTACTTGACATTATACAGCTCCTGGTGGACGTATAAGATCTTACCTATTAGGAACGATGTCCTGCAAAAACTTACTAGTGAAACATCTCCACATATTATGAAGATGAGAGAAGTATAGAAAGTAGTGGTAAAGAATCCGAACACATTCTTTCCCTTCTGGACTTCCAAGATGAAGGTCTCTCACCTGCAATTCGACCTGCTCCTCTGCCTGACTCATGAGGAAGCCTTCCGCCAGGGCCACTGCTTGGCAGCTGGTCTCTGCTCCACACTCCTGCAACCAGTTTTCCACCTGTGGGGGCAGAAGAGCCAGGAGCTGCTCCAGAACTACTAGGTCCAACATCTGGGCTTTGGTGTGCTTTTCTGGTCTCAGCCATTGACTATAAAAGTTGTGGAGTTGGCTGCAAAGTCCTTGGGGACCGTCAATCTCCTCATATTGGATGTTTCTGAAGTTGCAGGGCTGAATCTCTGAACGAATGATGGTTTTCTCCTCCAGGAACCTCTGCTCAGTTTTTGCCCAGATCTTCCCACAGCTGCCAGGCTCAACAGCAGAGGGACCTTTTCCAGTTCCCTCACTTGCTAACGGTTGTTTCTGCATCCTTCGTCTGTCCTGTAAGGAAATTCCAGATAGGTCGGAGGAATCTTGTGCATCTCCAAACACCTTTCAATTCATAGGACTATTCCTGTAGCTGCAGAACTGACCAAAGGCTATCCAAGCCCTTTGTTGTTAGGAAGGTTGTTGACATTACTCTAGTTTCTGCATCTGAAATGGAAAAGAAAATAAATTCAAAGAATGAGAAGGTGGTGGACTTAACCACTGAACAACATTCCTCTTCATGAAAGAGAAGCTGGTAAAGGATTGCAATGGTATTTAGCACGTGGATCTTCTGGGTATTTGTGTGTCTGTCTGTCCATCAAATGTGGTGTAAAATATGGTCCTAGATTACATCAAGACATGGAATGGGCCAATCATTTCCTTGACTTTTTTCTTGTTTTTTAATGTTGAAAGAAACCTTTTTTTTGTTATTTTTGACTCTGGTCGCAAACCTTAGTTCATTTTGATCCTTAGCTTTCCTCACTTCATCTTTGCAGGCTCGGGCTATTTGCTGATATTCTGACTTAGTTATGTGCCCCTCTTTCCACTTTCTATACTTGTCCTTTTTATCTTTCAATTGATCAGAGAGTTCTTTATGCAGCCATGCTGGTTTCTTTTGAGAGCTGTTATTTTTCCTCTTTGT